>NW_008796057.1:196839-201934 GCF_000699145.1 Aptenodytes forsteri
TGCCGCGCGTGCGCAGTGGCCTCGGCGTGCGTGAGGCGGCGGGACGGGTCGCGGGGGCGGCAGGAGGTGCAGGTCGGAACGGCCGTGGGGAATAGGGCCGTAGAGGTTGGAAATCGGGTAGGGTCGGCGATACGCAGTGGTCCTTTCCACCCATCTTTTAACAGGCAGGCGGAGGTGTCCAGGCAGGTCCCGCGATGCAGCAGGCGGCTGGGCGGTCTTAGTGAGCCCTCAGGTAGGCCGCAGCTGTGCCCGGCACGCCGGACAGGCCGGCCGCGCTGCAGGCACCGCTCCTCTGACAAACGTCTGTCTCCGCAGCGAGCTGCAGCCGGGAAAACGCTGGCGCTAGAAGGTGCCTGCCATGGCAGCAATTGGATGAGACTGACGGGAATGAAATTATGGGCTTGGAGATAAAGAAGAAAGAAAAGCGCGGGGGGGAGGGGGGGAGATAGGAAGAGTAAATTAGCATCGTGGTCTTACAAAAGGACAAAACCGTTTCTTGGTGCCTTATCACCTTTAGCAAGCAAAAGATGACTGGCAGTTTCCAAAAATAGTTTGCTAATGCTGGGGGGCAATGGTGGAGGTCAACCCAATACAGAGAAATACAGAGGTTTTGTTAGTGACCTCCAACAAGAGTCTCATCTTCCTCTGTAATAAAGAACATGTAGCCACTACTGCAGATCAGTAATTCATACTGTTACAAATGTGAAAAGAGGGGGACATTTTTCAGAATTGACTTACAGTCTGAAGTTTTTGCAGGGATAAGCTTTGCTATGCGGAATATTTTACATTTATTGTTACGGCATCTATACAGGTTTCAGTGAAGAACATTACAGAAGACAAACACTTGTTTCAAAAGTTTACTGAGTTAGATGGACATGTGAGGGGCAGCTGGCCAAAAGGTTGCAGCAATTCAGTTGTGAGTGCTTTGTGTAGAAATACACATCATGGCGTGGTTTTGAGTTGGTGGTATTTTTATTTGGTTTTGAATTACGTGATTAATAACTCCAGTCAGGGCATGGTAGATGAAGTCTTTTGGGAAGTAAAGCAAATTGTATATACATTTGGGATGACCTTGAGGTAGTCTGTAAAGACGAGACATTGCCTAACAGAGGTGTCCTGTTGGTAGTTTCCTTTGTTCAGGGTGCACATCTGATAAGAGAATTAGTGGGGATCTAGGAGGAGGATTTTTCAGCATATATGTATTTGGGACTACATCTGTTTGAGCAGCAAACTTTTAACATAAGAAAATTGGATATACTGCTTATGAATATCCGTCATCAATTTTTATAGATACAATACTGACATTTTACTGGAGTTTTAATATCTTTTGTCGCTGCCACATTGTACTGAAGCAGAAATTTATCTGAGACTGATTCATTAAAATGTTCAAACGTCTCTTTTAAATGCCTATGGTTATTAATACATAGCTCAGTAGTGTTCAGATGGCTTCCATCCTCCATCACCTCGTCTTTCTCTGAAATTCCCCTGACATGATTCTGCCCATTTTAGGTGCAGAGTTTGAGCACAGGAAAAATATTTTCAGATGCGTCTCTCAAAAAAGAAATTTGTTTCTGTCAAGGAATTTTTCTCCAAATATCAAAAAGTTTATTTTCATGAATAATTAAGAAAATAAGGAAAAACTGAAAACAAACATCAAGAAAAACAAACAAATTCAGAGGTAACACATGCTTCTTACGACACTCTCTAAGATTTCAGATACTACACACAGGGATTCAGGCTCTGGTGACAGGACTTCCCCCAGCTCACCGAAGCTATATGCGGGATGAACGAGGAGGTACCTGGACATGTTCAGACCCTCATCTATCAGCAATAGCTGACAATTCTATAAAGTTGCAGTAGTTGTGGAAAAAGGGATTTTTTTCTTGCAAGGAAATAGGGAGCATGATGCTATTTGCCAACAGCAGACAAGTATTTTGGAGTTCTTTGGGCAGTTCTGCTCCCCATCCCCTCACCAGGGATCCTTACTCTCTGCCAAGAGGGGTAAAGAGATGTCATTGCCTCGTGTGAAGCAGGCAAAAAATTACTGTTATCAGGCCATTGTCGCAGTTTTAGAGCCTCTGCAAAGTGTGGAAATCCAGGAAGATGCAAATAGCACATCCCATGTTTTCCCTGGATAACCAGTCCAAAGAAAGGACTGGGCACAGCGGCAGCAAAGGCTAAGGGATCCCTCTCTCAAACACAACAAACAGCACTTTTATGCTTAGTAGGGTCCTTTCCCCCCTTGACTATGGAAAAGGAAACAGATTTGTGGGTGGGGTTGCAGAAGCCAGCACAGGGACACTCTGGTTATGTTCTACCCAGCTGCTGTTGCTGAGACTGCCATGTAGCAGAAGTGCATGCAGGCTAGGTTTCAACTGCCATGGGGCTCGGGGCTGATGCACAGGGACTAATCTCCCCCCTGCAGCAGTGCCGAGTTAGCATGACTACCTGCCCAAGTCTGCCCGTGCTTTCAGGCTGATTTTGCAGCTCCTGCTGAGGCCAGTGCTACTCCAGCTGCAAGCTGTCCTGGTGAAAGCTAGCTTGTATTTTTCTACATTACAGGGCAGCAGCAAAAGCAAGACTACAGTGTAGACATACCATGTGTGTCTCAGACCCCAATGCAACTTTATTTAGACAGACAAAAAAATAGGTAAATAAAAAACAAATTTTCTGGGTGATTTTGGAGAGAGCTGCCTCGAGGGTCCGTATTTCTCACACGCAGTGAACTAGGATACCTTCATTTTGCCTTTCTCAGGAGCTGCCTCATGGATGAGTGGTTGCTCATCCCCATTCACTGACAGGCTCCTCTTTTCTGGAGGCTGCTCCTCAGGCTGGCGGGCAATCAGCAGACGACAGGTAAGCAGGATCCCAAAGACTAGGGCATGGGCGTAACGCTTGAGTGGATCCCCCACTAGCTGGTGGAAAAAGAGCACAGCCAGCACAAGGAGGAGGAGGAGAAAGTTGGCCACATCTTTGGGGCGACCAGGCACCAGTGTCATGACAATGCCACACGCCACTTCGAGGGCACCAATGCTCTTGCGGAGAAGGATAGAGCTGACTCCCATCTTCTTTAGCATGGGGAGGGCCCGCACGTAGCTTTTGTATGCTCGTTTCTGAAATCAAGCAGTAATAGTGTAGAACACCATAATGTGAGAAAATAAAGGCAAAGGTGACTTCCATTGAAATAGATTGATGTGCAATATGACCTAAAGATCACTTCTATCACCACAGACCCCTCTGGCACAATATCCAATCTGTACCACTAAAGCTTCTGTTGGAGGGATATTAACACCATCAACCTGCAATTCCCCCTTCATAAGCTGCTGTCTCTTCACTGGAAAACAGTTCTGCAACTTAGCACCCCTCTTTGGAGCTAGGACCAGGCCAGCTGTACCTTTTCCTGAAATCTGAAGTTACGATTGCTAGAATTAGCAATGCAGAACCATGTTGTTAAAAAAAAAAGTACCTCTCTCTAAGAGTAGCTTGTCCTTGATAATTAAATAACACACCTAGTCCCTGCAAGGCCAAGGCACAGCAACTAAAAACAGAAGTCTCTACCTCAAAGCAACTTACAATATTTCAGTGTTTATGGGCAGTACAATCTTAGCATGGGACTATACATCAAAGCTGATATTCACCAACCCTATCCTGTGCTTACATACCTTGATGATCCTTTCTTTCCTCGGATGAAAGCAAGCTGACATGCGACATCCTTTGCCCCCTGGTTTATGCTGGATTTAGAAGCAGTGTAAATTGCAAGACTCTGCCTTCTTACATGGCTGCCTCATTGTTTCACGGAAGAAACAACCTCTGTCCTTACACATGTTCAAGTTCTTGCATTTGAACATTAGGTGCTTGTGGGCTTATTGTTTTTGTTTGGGTTTTTTTTCTTTTTCAGTTAAGTATTTCCTTTTTTTTAATATTTTAATAGAGCTCCTAGTTATTTGAGACACTGAAATTATTTCCACTTACACTTGAGTATACTGTCCCTGCAGATACTCTTCCCATTGTGTTGTCTGCTTTCTAATCAGAGGGAGGGAAATGGAAGCTGAATCTCAGGTACAGAGTTGTTCAGCTCTCACAGGCGCTAATCAGATTGTAGATTTACTTCCATGTGATTTTGGAAACCTGCACTACAGGCACACAGAGCTTCCCCACTTCTCTAAATTTTGCTGCTTCCTTCTAAAAGGAGCTGACACTTCACGTGGTTAAAAAATATACAGCATTGTCATTTTTGCTACTAAATAATTGGAGATCTCATGACACATTTTACTCTAAGTGTATGCATTGTAAGGATGCATTTTAAACCTTCAGTGAATAAAAGCTCTTCTCAGAGTACAGTATTTTTAAACAGTTGTGACAAATACAGCTTTATAAAGAAATGTACTATCAGCATGTCCTAGAGTACTCTGGTATTTTAAATTAAAATTAAACTAGCGTGTCTGCTTTTTGCTGAATGAAAAACTGCAAGTTTGGTGTTGTAGGTAGATAACAGAGGTTCTCCATTTGCTCGGGGCAGGAAGCCATGCTTATTGATTGGCAAGATCATGTTTTCACTAACTGTCTCCATTACATGACAGACCACCCCGGTATGCAGCACAGCAAAAGCATGAAAGCCTAATGAGCCATGAACATATTACAATATGGGCTATTAAGAATGACAGTGCTATGTAATATCCGAGTGCCTCTGCTTTCTCTTTGTAAAAACGAAGATCATTCCTACCTGTAGGAGAAGCGAAGTATTTTACAGAGCAAGGATTTTTGCAGTGCTTCTAAAGTCTCAGTGCTTTTTTCTGTCCTAAGGGACAGAAACGGAAGCTTAAGAGCTTTGTTTTCTGGGCATTTTATCTCAGTCTCTTGCTCCTGAGTTACTTCTTGGTGCTTCTTCTCTGTGAGATCCCTGTGCTGGGCTGCAGATGAGGCACTGCAGTTCAGATGTTATTTGAGAGCTAAGGAAAAGCAGCTGGGCAGGTGGAGCAAAGGGAGAGAACAGAATGTGCTGGAAACTTCCAGCACTATTTTTTTAAGGGCACAAAAATTATACCAATGCTTCTCAGCCACTGCAATAAATATAACGGGGGGGGGGGGGGGGGCG
>NW_008796057.1:202256-216646 GCF_000699145.1 Aptenodytes forsteri
AAAAAAGGGGGGGGGGGGGGCGCCGAAGGGCAGCAGGAGAATAAACAAACATAGACAAGGAAGCAAAATGTGGCAGCCAGTCCCTAACCTGCCTGCAGCTGGCAAAGCTCTGCAGTAGGGTTGGCCCTGGGCAGAGAGGAGCACAAACTAGCTCACCAGCTGAGAAATGCACACAGTGACTTCTCCCTCCTCTCCTCACCCCTTTCCCATTAGGCAAGAGGAGGAGAGGCTCATTTCCTAGGCTAAAGAGAATAATAAGGTGACTATTAATAATATCTTCTTCTGCCAGCTAAGAATCTCAAAGCATTTCACGGTCATGAATTAATCCCTGCACAAGTCTGGTCAGGTACGGACAGTTAGTGTCATTATCCTTGCTTTAAAGCACAGAATTTTGAGGATGATCATCTGGCTGCCAAAGCAGGCATCTGCTTCTCTTGTATTCTCCAAGGGATCAGCTGCACCTGCCTGCTACATGTCCGGCACTTCTTCAGACCTTGCTTTTCAGAGACCCTTGTGTCCCCATCTTTTTGCAGGCATCGGTGTGCTGTGCTACCCCGTCCTCCTCGCTTCCCCTCCCTGTCCTTATCCACAAGAGGTTTCTCCATGGATGGGCTCAGATGGAGCCCAGGCGAGGGCTGCCAGGATATCCTCAGCACTGCGTATTATTTGTTTCTCTCCGTGTCCATCAAATAAGGAGACAGATAAGCTTCTTCCCTCTCCCTCCCATCGCTCAGGGCTCCAGAGCAGTCACCCTCCATGTATCTCACTGCAAATGCTGCTTCTGCCACAAAGTTGAGGGGAGAGAGCCCTAATGCATCTCCCTCCATGCTGCCACTGCCATACTCACCATCTCATTGTAGGCATCTCTGCTGAGCCGAGGGGTCAGTTTGATGGTCCCCATAAAGACAAAGAAGAGCCCCAGGGCTACCGAGAGGGCAACGATGGTGATAGTCCTGGGAGATGCCATGGAGCAGCTGGGAACCAGTCCTGGGAACCAGTCCTAGCGAGGCTTTCTCGCTCTGGCTGCCAACCCGGGCGGGAGGTAGTCAGTCACCATTGAAGGAGATGAGGAATAAAGCTGCAGAGGCAGCAAGGATGACAGCGGCAACGGGATTCAGCCTCCTCCACTCAGCAACCTCCGGGTCCTAATGCCCCGCAGCCATGCAACCAGAGCCAGGCAGCTCTAGCACCTGCTGAGCAATGAGCATTCCCACCACTCCTACCATTAAGTCATCCTCTGTTTCCCTGCATGTTCCATAAATTACCCACGGAAAGCCAAAACTGAGCCAGTTCTAGGGATGTGGGATGACAGCCAAACACATAGCACAGTTGCTCACTAGTGAGAAAATGAGGACATGTTAGCAGAGGGCACGGGAGTAATCTGCTATGGAAGAAAAGTGGTCTGAGGTCTCTTACAAGAGAGGCAGTTTTCAGTTTCAGATGCTCAGACACTAATACACAGCAAACAACATATTGCTTAATATATTTGCCCCAGAAAAGCAAAAAAGATGTCTTGCCCCTGTGGCCGTCCTGGAACCTGATGCTCAAAAGGGATGGTGAGGCCACCCTCCCCCATTGCAGATAAAACCTGTCCTCTATGTTCAGCTCTCCAGAGACTAGTGCAAAGGTTCCCTGATCCTCTGTTACTTTCTGATTTAAAGTCATTATCTCTCCCCCACTAATTTGCAACAAATTTCCTTTTGACAAAAGCATAGCCAGGCTAAGCAGAAATCCATTCAGATCTCGCAGTGAGAAGGCAAGGTATAATTATACAAAACAGAACTGCTGGAAAACTGTATCCCTCGCTATAAACTGAAAACAGGAGGCGGTAACAGTGTGCAAAAATCTTACACTCATGGGATAGTACAAGAGGACACTCCCTATGCCTGTTAGGAATCTCCTAATCATCTCCCATCACCTCCCTTTCCGGTGTAGTAAGTCTCAAGTCCTAAACCCATGTATTTTAAGCCCCCATGGCTTGAGAACTGGTGGTTGTTGTTATTAGTCCAAGCTCAGTGTTACCTAGGACTAGAGTTAAAAGTCTGAAAAATACAGGCAGCTCTCCCTGTTTCCTTTATCAGCCTTGATTAACCCAAATCAAATAGGGAACTCCTCTTTCGGAGGAAAGAGTCACATTTAACAGCCTGACTGTAGAAGTGTGTTCTGCTACTGGTCTGGCCTAGATGACCAGGATAAACCAAAAGGTAACTTCAATACAACATAACAGTAAAAATTAAAAAATAAAAATCAAAAGGAGCCCTCAAAACGTGGAGTTCACAAAATACAAGGGAACTCTGCTCACTCAGACCTACCTCCAGGTTGTAGCAGCTTTATCTTTTGAAGAGGTGGAGAGAACTTCATATAACATTGAGGTTCACAGCTTGCCAGTGAGTGAGCATGGCAGGACAGATACAAAACACACCAAATTTTTTAATTAGCTATTGCAGAGCAACCTGATGAGGAAATAACTTGTTGCCCATTTTCACAGGGCACTTCATATTTAGGTATCAGCAAGCATTAGCGGAGAAGGGGGAGGCAGGTATGGAAGGAGAGACACTGAAATCTGTTTTCTCTTCATTTTGTTTTATAGAAAAATCTTTCTCATTGCCTCCGACTTATACACGTGACTGACAGTGATTCAATACTGGTTTTGGAAGTTTATATGGGAAATATTTCCCTGAGCCCAAAAGTCAACACTTGCCCAGTGAAGCATGAGGATTTCTAGTTCCTACGGTTTCTTCATAGCAAGTTCGCTATCAACTTGAAAAACACCTGAAATATCCTTGAAGCAAGGAGAGAACTAATGGCACGGCAGTAATAGAAAATACAGTGGATTTTAGTACTTTGTATTCACATGTTGATGGTGAAAACCCACAATACCAGGGAGAGGGTATTTTCCAGGCTGCTTTAACCAGCAGCCCAAGAAGAGGTTTGCAGGGGAGGGAAGGGTGATGAAATGCTACAGAGAACCTTTTCACCCCAGAAATCCGAGTGTTTCCTTACAGAACAGTGTAGTTAGGCAACCCAAAGTAAGAGCAAAAGCAAAATTATTTATTTTTATACAACTTTCAAGAAAATAAGTTAAAATCTTAACTACATCAACTCCAGTCTTAAGGACAGTAGGAGGTTGCTTCCCAAGCTCTCAGAGCTGGCATACCTGCCTTCTGTCAGCGGGTCAACAGCAGCACCAGCTCACAATGAACAGTATGAGGAAACATGTCAAAAGGTATAGCCAATGTGGGGGCAAATGGCTCTCCTGCCAGCTTCTTCCCTGGGTCAGGTGGGCAGCAGAGCCTGTGGAAAGCAAAGAGAACATCCTTTAGACCAGCAGCAGAAGCCTTCCCACCATTATTGGTAGCGCAATAGCACAGAGGATGCACTAAGGAGGTATCGTGTTTGGCTAACATCCCTCAGAGTCTGCAGCTGACACTGGCTGAGGTCTGGAACCATTAATACTGAATCCCAAACCAGCTCTGAAAACCTCATGGACAAACTGAAGAGTCAGTGGCAGGTTTAAAGCTCCCTTTCTCACAAGCCAGCCCAGCTGAAAGACACTTAATACCCTTAGTTATTGGGAGGAATAACTGAGGAAATAATCCTCAGTTTTGCCCTACCTTCATTGGTTACCTGCAGACAGGTTTATCACCTGCAAATGGGCCTGCCCCAGATAAAGACTTAGCTATATGATTAACCCCAAGCAGGTGACTAATCCCTTTGGCTTCACTTCATTAGCTAGGGGCCAACCTTCCTGCACTGAATCCAGTGGACTCCATATCCCACATCCAGATGTGCTGCTTTGTTGGGGAAGGATGCACAATGCCATTATAGCATGTTTGCATTATTTTATATTCCTTACTGATGCACTAAAGCATCCTGCTGGAAGGTAAAACCCAAAGAATACCCATTACCTTAAACCAGTGAGTGCAGCTTGCAGGTAAACCCAAAGTAATGCAGAAGCATAAACCACTTCTGACCACGCACTGACTAGTCCTGGATCACACCTGCAGAACTCACCTAGTGAAATTCAGTTGCAACAAAAAACTTCCTAAGCCAAGGTCAGATTTTTATGTCCTTGTCTGGACATAATAGGGTCTATCACTAAGGTCAGTGGAAAGGAAGAGAGGAGGGTGCTCACTCAAGAAGGTTCCTCATGGCTTCACCCTCTGGCTTGCAGGAGATGTAGAGCAGCCTTCGGATGGACTTGCAGTTTCGGATGGCTTGCACAACCCTGTAATCTGCAAAAACAGATACCGTGCTTTCCCAGTGACCCACCACCATGAACTCTCCAGAAGGAATGATTGCACAGCAAGCATCACAGAACTGCACTGAACTGTCAAAAATACAGGGAAAAAAGAATATATACATTTTGCTGTCCTGTCTCAGATGCAGGTTCTTAGGAGGCCATGGATGCGACCGATGCTGCTAACAGCTCAGCCGATTTGGCAGGGTAGAGCAATGGGAGAAATCCCTCTGCTTCCCAGGGGGATGAAGGATGACAGAAACATTGTTACTTAATTAAGCAGAGGCACCTAAAACCTTCCACACACACTTGTGAGACTGCATCTGGGCACCAGGACCAGTTTGGAACTTCCCAGTACACACTGGAGTTAGTCTAGTGGAGACCACTGAGATAGTTAAGAGGGCTGGGGCACTGGATGCATAAGGAGAGTGTGAGGGCTGGGGTTATTCAGCCTGGGGAAGAAGGTGAGCAGGGATCCATTTGCCATCTGCAGGGGCCTCATGGGGGATTACAGAGAAGATGGAGCCAGAATCTCCTCAGCAGGGCACAAGAAGAGGATGAAAAGCAACAGGTGCACTACAGCAAGGGGAAACACTGATCAAATATATTGGGGAAAACATTTTCAGAAGAGGGTATCCACCCTTGGACACATTCAACTGGGCTTTATAGCCCTGTGCAACCTTATACAACTCGGAAGTTGTCCCTGCTTTACTTGGGAGATTGCACCACAGACCTCCAGAGGCTCCTTCTCTCCTAAATAATTCTGTGAGCCTATGAAAGATGGAAAAAAGATTAGAGCGGTCTGCTTTAAAGAGCATGATAAAGGCACTGAAAACAGCAGACTCTATGGGATTTCAGCTGCTATCAGCAACAAGGTAAAGAAACTAGAGACTAAGTGAGCAGAGGATTTGGAGCCAGTGTAACAGGTCTCACAGAACTTGTTCAAAATTCTGTTTTCAAGA
Organism: Aptenodytes forsteri; assembly: GCF_000699145.1. Classification (NCBI taxonomy): domain Eukaryota; kingdom Metazoa; phylum Chordata; class Aves; order Sphenisciformes; family Spheniscidae; genus Aptenodytes; species Aptenodytes forsteri. Next base: position 207,459 of record NW_008796057.1, read on the forward strand.
TGAAAATAAATAACATTCTCTCACGGAGCCCAGCCCGAGATGGGTTCACCACAGCAACAAGGGGTTGGGCATCCTCCCACGACGACAGGAGTTGCGGTAACATGGCCTCTGCCTTTCCACTGTGAAACTCGCAGTTTGAAATTCCTGTGAAGCAAAAAGCAACCACACGAACTGAGGAGTTGGTCTCACCAGATGTTAGGTATAACATGAAGTACCACCCTTTGCTGCATAGAGGTAACTTGGTAGGATCCCTCTGCTCACTTCTGCTTCTGATTTTTCAGCAGTTAGTTTGAAACTTTCTGCCACGGCAAGTTTGAACTCACCATTGAATGCTGCATTCCACCTGGCATCCTCTATTGCCTTCTCCACCACCTCAATACCAATAATCTTGGACATCTGGTGAGCCAGAGAGAGACCAATTGTGCCTAGAAATGAGGGATACAAAAATACTCTGTACATCCACGCTGAAGAAACAAGCCTTTAGATAGTGGGGATCATTTTTGGCATGCAAAGCACCAGCCTAGGGAGCCAGGCTCACACGGCCACTGCTCACCCGTTCCACAGCAGATGTCGAGGAGGACGGTGTCCCCACCAGCCTGACTCAGCTCCCCAACTGCCTGGTACAGAACTTCTGCTCCACCCGTGTTTACTTGGAAAAAGGCATCTGGAGAGATGCGAAACTTCAGGCCGAGCACTTCTTCAAAAATGTGCGGTTCTCCGTGAAGGAGCTGGAAAGGGGACTGCTCATGGGAGCAGCGTGTCATGGTGCTAGCAGAGCACACAAAAACCAGCTGTTAGAAGGCGGCAGAAAGGCAGCTGATTTCCATTTCCATTCCTGGGGTGCTAATGTGCAGGGGAGGATGGTTCTCCCCCCACCAACTTTTATTTCATGTGAGCCTTTCAACAGGATCAATGAATTTTGATTGTTTGTAAGGGATCTGTAATTTGCACAGCCTAGAATTCATTAAAAGGATCAAAATGACTTCGCAGAAGGCAGCAGTCCTAGGGTCTATTCCCTAGTTTTGCTGCTACTGTGGTTTACTGTCTTGGGAAAGTCACTGTAGGTTTTTTTCTTTAGTTTCCCAGGCTCATAACTCCCATGAGCTAGAGCCATAGTGTATTCAACTATTCCAGCTCTGGAAAAACAAAAGATGTGGCCATCTCGAAACCATGTCTGCAAGAGGCATCCAAACATCTGTCATTCTCTTCAAGTACTCCCTGAACTGGCAGAATTTGAATTTGATCAGAGGGGGGAGAAAAAAGGAGGTGACTTTGTTTCCACTCTTTCCCTGTGTCAAGACATATACCTCTCTTGGAAATAAAGTGAAGTCAAGGCACAGACTGTTCCAGGTCCACACACAAAGAACTCCTTAAGCAATGCTTTCTGAGTAGCCAGTGCCTCCTGTCAAGAGTGAGAAAGGAAAACCTGGCTGTTTGGGTAATCTGATTAGACACCTCTCCCCAGAGATACAAGTGACCTTTTTAAATGTCCTCTAGCAACTCCCACAGGAGCCACTGCACTCTTCTTAAACTAAGGGAGCCAGAGCAGAGCACGCTCAGGTCAGCCAGATACCTGACGTGCCTCTTGCCAGGTGCCCTGTCCTCCGCATACTCACCTGGCCCAGCTCCTGGGGGTGGAAGGTGACGATAGCCATGGTGTGGCCACAGCTGGTGGTGCGTACCACGAGCTCCCGCCAGTGTCCGCCTTTGTGGAAGAGAATGCAGGGGTCCAGTGGGGAGTGACGGATGAACTCCTCATAGCACTGAGCGGAGAGGAAACGGCACTTGTAGGACAACAAAGCCAACTGCCCTGGTCTTAGCATAACTCTGTGCACCCCAAACGGATGGCCCTTCCACCAGTATCATCTGTTTTTTCTGTTTGATTTCAATACACTGAGTGAAAGCTCTTTCCAAGTTCTTGGAAGACAAGACATTTTAATAATTTCAATTTGTGATTCTTAATGTATTTTAATAGATTGGCAGGAATTCATTGTCACTTGATTAACTTCATTCTTTGGGACAGTTTAGAGGCTGCAACATTAACATGCAAGTTTTAAAAAAAAAAAATACTCATCAACCAGAGTCAGGCCTGAAACTTTTCAGAACATGAAAATGGACTTGAAAACCCAGTGTAACTAAAATTACAATGTTCTCCCAAATACAAGTTACGGCAGTCCCTCTATTCCACAGTCTTAGGGACAGACATGACTTATTTACCTGGGCTACTTGTTTGTGTTTTGGGGGTATGTTCTCCATGTGGTTGGCTTTCACACAGACAATATTTCTTGCTGGAGACAGAGAGACAGGTATTTAATTGTTTTGTTTCAAGGCACGTAAACCACTGTAGCATCTGACATGATAAACTGCGGAGAGGCCTTTCCCCGGAATTCTCCCCTTATACAACAAAAAAAAAAAAAAAGAAAAAAAGAAAAAACTGGTATCTAAGTGCCCCACTAAATCCTGTGATGTTCTGGGTACCCACAGTCTGCAGGACCTGCCAGAATTCCCTTTGCCAGTCACTAACTTCCATGAAGATGTTGGAGCTCTGGAGCTTTTTAAGTGTCCTCTAGCAACTCCCAAAGGAGCCACTGCACTCTTAACTCGCTCTCTACAACTACCTGAAAGGAGGTGGTAGCGAGGTGGGTGTCGGTCTCTTCTCCCAAGTCACAAGCGATAGGACGAGAGGAAACGGCCTCAAGTTGCACCAGGGGAGGTTTAGATTGGACGTGAGGAAAAATTTCTTTACTGAAAGAGTGGTGAAACATTGGAACAGGCTGCCCAGGGAAGTGGTTGAGTCCCCATCCCTGGAAGTATTTAAAAGATGAGTAGATGAGGCACTTAGGGACATGGTTTAGTGGACATGGTGGTGTTGGGTCGATGGTTGGACTCGATGATCTTAGAGGTCTTTTCCAACCTTAATGATTCTATAATTAAACTAAGGGAGCCAGAGCAGACCAAGCTGGTTTTCTAACTGGAGAGAAACAGTGTGGACTTACAGCAGCAAAGCAGTTTAGGTTGCTTTGAAGACAGCATTCCCACTTCAGTTTAAATGCTAAAGTTCTGCTGTCAGAGGTAAAATGCATCCATGGAATTATTTTTTCAATGAGAAAAGTACACAGCAACCACCCCAGCACCTCTTGCTATGGATGCTGAGAAGCAAAACCTAGTATCGATGGTGTGAATGAGTTCACCACTGAGCAGCTTGCAAGGAGCACACAGCTCACATCTTCATTGCACAACACCAAACTGCCTCACGCATCCCAAACACTCCAACGTTGCTCTGCTGCCTATGGATGTGCACACGCCCCCATGCTCTCCCTGCTCAGCACAGGCTCCTGGAGCACACCAAAAGCATGGGAACAGCATAATTAAGAATAACAAAGCTAAACCCTGGAGTGGCTGCTACCACAGCTGTCATCCTTACTGCTGTATTTAGCAAATTAGAAGGTGGTGTTTCCTAAGAAGCTAATGAACTGAGGTTTTAAAATTGCTGCCCTGGACTCGGTGGTGTTTCTGTTGGCATCCCCCAGGATTCAGGCTTCTAACTTGGGTGGAGACTGTCACAGACGAGCCTTGCCCCAACCCAGCCCACGCCAGCAGTTTTCTACCCAGCTCCTTGTCCTGCTCTGACCTCTGCCAGTTCCCACATACAACCCCACGGTTTTGAGGTTCCCATCTGGTCCTCGGTTCACAGAGAAAGTAGATTTGTTTCGGTAGCCATTAATGACGGGCTGAGGGAGAAAGAAGGAAAAGTAAAGCCTTTGATTAAAAGAAAAAGTAATGGAGGAAAGCCAAAACCCAGCCTGGTTGTTCTGTTGGCAACTGTCCTGGTTTCGGCAGGGATAGAGTTAATTTCCTTCCTAGTAGCTGGTACAGTGCTGTGTTTTGGATTTAGTATGAGAACAATGTTGATAACACACTGATGTTTTAGTTGTTGCTAGGTAGTGCTTACACTAGTCAAGGACTTTTCAGCTTCTCATGCTCTACCAACTGAGAAGGCTGGATGTGCACAAGATGTTGGGAGCAGGCACAGCCAGAACAGCTGACCCAAACTGGCCAAAGAAACATTCCATACCATGTGATGTCATGCTCAGTAGGGGCCGCTGCTCGGGGACTGGCTGGGCATTGGTCAGCGGGCGGTGAGCAATTACATTGTGCATCACTTGCTTTGTATATTATTATTATTACTATTTTATTTCAATTATTAAACTGTTTTTATCTCAACCCACAGGTTTTCTCACTTCGACTCTCCCAATTCCTCTGCCCCACCCACCGGGGGCAGGGGGGAGTGAGCGAACGGCTGTGTGGTGCTCAGTTGCCGACTGAGGTTAAACCACGACAGCAACACAGGAGGATACACATGAATGTTCAAAACGCAGAAACGGAGCTTGTGCGTGAGACCCCCAGTACTTCCTCTTGGGAAGACGAAATGGCTCTCTGGGACAGATTAGTGACAGGTTTATCAGGAAAGGCTTGGGCACAAAAAAGGGTTCCTAATCACTAGGCTTGTTTCACTCTCCGGCAGTCACAGGCTGCAAAGCAGAAGCTAGCAAGGACTGCCACAGACACATTCTCTGCAACCAAGTAATCCCCACCATGAGACTTTTCAGGAGCCAAGTGAGAGACTGTTGGTGGCTCAGAGGTGAGAGCATTCTCATGGGATACTCACCGAAGGGACTACAGGCTGGAGAGGACAGCAGAGTCCACCAGGTTTCTGTGCATCTATGCCCAGCTCCTCAAGACGAGATGCCAGTGTCTGCAAAATCTTCCTCTGGCTTTCATACTTCACCTGCAGAGGAGTCCTAAGCCTCAGGACTACACGACAGTGGGCAGCTCTTCATCACCCACCTCTGGGAAGGCCAAGAGGAGGGAATACTGCAAGTGGGATATAGCACCAGAGGAACTCTGCCTTTCTCATCACTGCAGCCGCTTGGAGCAACAGGGAGAGAGAGAAATCCTATGTCCGTGGTCCTCAAGCACTGGCCTGGAGCACTTGGTCCAACCTGAAGCCCCAGTGAGCCAGCTGTCCCGCACTTGACAGGATCACTGTGCAAGTGCCCATCCTCTGTGCTGTTGGTGATCACACACACCACCCACAGGGAACCTCCCAAATCTATCCTTCACAATAACTGAAGAATTAAAGCAGCAGTAAATGGGGTCTGAAGAGTCTACAGCATTAAGCAACTAAGATGCTACGGGCTGTTGCTCAAGGGGAATAGGAGGGACAGTTGGGGCAACACGACAGAGAAAAGTCCACGTAAGCACATCTTACCTGCAGCTGCTCTTGGTAGGGAAGTCTCCACAGTGGAGTCACCGCGTTCGCTAACCTGGAAAGCACAACATCGCAGTAGTGCCCAGAGCTACTTGCCTCCCAATACTTACGGCATAACATCCCTGCCAGCTGCTTCATGGGCAGGACTGTTCTGGTACGGGCTCTGCACCAGAGCTGGCTGTGAACATCCAAACTCCCTTTTCATGGCACCTTCCTGGTGCAGAATACTTGTGGCTGGAAGAGGGACCCAGGAACCACAACAACCAGCTCTCCAGGGAACAGGCTGAGCCTTTGGCAGAAGACTGACCAGCAATACCTGGGTGTCCTGGGTAACCCAGGTATCTTTCTGATCCCTCTTTAGAGGACAGGGCCAGGAACAGCGTTTCCCTCACACAGGGACCCAGAGAGGCCCTGCCTGGGTGAGGTTTGACTCCAGGCTGGTAAAGCCAGGGGAATGAGTATTCAAATGTTACTGGGGTCAAAGGGGAAAAAAGCCCAAAGTGCAGGCAGAGAAGGGGAAAAAAAAAAAAAAAAGAGATCATGTTGTAGCTTCAACAACATGAAGCTACATGTAGCTCTGTTGCTTTCTCCCATGGAATCAGAGGCTTTGGCCATCCCTTGCTGCTCGAGGACAGCCTGAGTCCTGTCTCTCTGGAGTTTTCCCCTAAAAGAGCAAGATGCTTCTCTCATCACTTGATGCATCCGTGCTGCATCATCTACCTGCTCACATTTCCATCCACTACATCTTTTTTGTTAATGATGTACTAGATTAAATCCACCACAGAGAAATGCACAGTTTGTGTGTAGCAGGCAGGGAATTACAGGCTGCCCACTCTCACTGACCTGGCCACCCACACAGTGGCAGTTTAGAGATAAACCTTGGAACTTGCCACTAATTGTATCTGAAGGCAGGGTGAGCAAGAACAAAACACATAAAAGCTGATTTAAAAAAAAAAAAAAAAAGACAAGAGTAAGGGGTGAGGTGTATATGATCCAAACTATCATAACTATCCATCAACTACTGACTCACTGAGCCCATGGAGAACCTCACCCTACAGCTGGATAAGCTGTGTTATTGCTTACTGGGATTTTTGGAGCTGCTTCCAAAGCACCCAATGCCAACTACTTTCAGGCACAGAACTGCAAATCAAATGGACTATTACTTTTTGCTTGCCAATATGGCAACTGCTCTGCTCCTGATCCTTTCCTCTCAGACCTTTTCATTTGTCTTTTCCATTATTCCTATCCCCAGGCCAAGCTCCAGGGAAGCCAGCTGAGCCCTGGCTCTTCTATTCCTACTGGGGAGAGCTGGGTAGAGGTGAAACCCCCAACCCACTGCTCTAACTGCTTCAGGTGCTTGGTCCTTTGGAAGAGTGCTTGGTCATTTTGGAAGAGCCGTACCTCTCCTCCCAGGAGGAACCTGGCAGGCTGCAGCCCTCCCTGGCCTTTTTCTTCTCCTTCCACTTTGCTGCTGTCGTCTTCTCCACCAGCAGGCTGTGGTCCTGACCAGGCAAGCTGCTCAGGAGAGCACTCGAAGGGCGAAGGTGCCGGCACAGTAGCCTCAATGCACAGGGCAGAGCCATGGTTGGAAAGATAGGGGCTGCACCCCTGCAAGCAGCACAGCAAGCCCACCGTCAGCCTCCCAGAAAGTGGCACGTCAGCTACAGACCTGGAGACAAGTTGACAAAAACACCATGCTCGTGGCCAGCTCCACTCCAGAAAGTAAATCACTTAGTTTAAAAATAACCACAGCCGGCGGGGCCTGGCGGGTGCATTTTCCCTTTGCTCAGAGCTGCCGGACGGTGCTTGCAACGCAGCGAGTGCCCCTGCCCCGGCCCGGACGGGAAGCGCGGAGGGAACAGGCGGCTAAAAGCGGAGTTTCCTTCCTCGGCCGCAGGCGACCGGCCTCCGGCAGCCAGCGCGCTGGGGCTCGGTTAGCAGCGCCCGCCGCCAGTCCTGCTTGCCCTGGGCCCCGCCGGTGCTTTCGTAGCTCAGCTCTCATCTCGCGTGACGAAAAGCTCGCTCCTTCTGCTCGCGGCCGATCGCCTCCCTGTGCGTTCGGGTCTCACGTGGCAGGATGCGGTGTGCTGCGTTTCCACCGCCCTGCGCGCTGTTTACGGCTGAGAGACCCCCCCCGGGCTGGGGAGCTCCCCGCCGCGCTGCGAGGCGGACGAGCCCCCTGCCAGGGAGCCAGGGCCAGCACCCCCACCCCAGGGGCACTTCTGCTCGGTGGCGAGTCCCGCCGCGCTCCTGGGGCCCGTGCCTTACCTCCCGGCGCAGCGCCCCAGCACCGCTGCGGGCTCCCAGGCCGGCACCCTGCGCTTTCCGGGTCCGTCGGCGGCAACGGGGCCGTGGCGGTGCCTGACCCGCTCCCCTCGCCGCCCCGGGGTGGCGAGCCGAGCCCAGCGTGCGCCAGCCTCCTGCTCACGGTGCGGAGCCCCGGCACATGCCAGGATCGCAGCACTGCACGCCACAGGCCTTTGCGCACGCACAACCACGCGGTGTCCCGGCAGCTCCGCGGCAGTCCGGCACCCGGGAGCGCCTCTCCTCGGGGAAGGCTGCAGAGGATGCCAGCAGCCACGCAGGGCGTGAGACCACCCTGCGGAGCAGGGCAAAGGGGCTCCTGCTTACGCCTGCCCGCGGGGGCGGTGTCAGCCGGTGTCACCACAGCTCGCCCCAAACGGTCTCTGCCCATTTAGGCACCTGAAACGAAGAGAGCAGCAGTGGGTGTGCTCAGGCTCCGATCCGTTCTGTCCCAGGATTTAAGTGGCCCGAAGAATTCTGCAAAAGAGTGGCCCCGTAGCTCCCAGGACTGTGGGAGAAGGAAACTGCCCCGGGACAGCCCCTGCACAGACCCCCAGAGCCTCTCCCAGGGTCCTGCTGGCAGACAAGGCTGTACAGCAGAGCTCGTCTGCTCGGCTTTGCCGGCACAAATTGCAATTACTGTAGTTACAGTCACTCTCAGACCTGGTGCCTCGAGGAAGGTTCTCGACAGTGACCAAAAAACTTATCTGTGTGCAGTTTTCAAGTGTTCCGATTTCAGATAACCTAGGCACCTTAGAGATGTCCCTTGTCTGGGAATTAACTCTACACAGCTATCGCTCTAGCCTCTAAAAATAGGTTAGAGTACAACAGTCACTTTTTTTTTTTTGGATAACCACCACATAATATTCTAGTAACAGTTTCATCTATTTTAGTTGAACAGGAGAGGGCCGTAAGGACTTTTCATGCACGGATTTTTATCTCACAGAGTCTCAGCCTTCTGCAGGGTCTCTGAGGCGTGTTTGCTCAAGCGCGTTTCATTTACCATTAGCTTGGTGTACTAGAATTGCTCTTTATTTACACGACACACACAATTATTTGGGGACCACCAGGGCATCTCGGGCTTCCAGAATAAACCATCCCCTCCTTGAGATCGCACCTTAACACTGCAGAAATTTGGCTAAGCCTGTAGGCAACAGCTGGGTGCACCAAAGGCAGCAGGTTCATTTCTTTTCTGATCTGAAGACTAGCCTTCTTCACCTAAATACTGGAAAAGGTCCCAGTAAGCAGAAAGCAAGAGGCAGAAGTGCCCAACAGCAGACAGGAACAGCAGCTGAAGAGAACCAAGCAAACAGTCCACCCCAGTAACTCATCCTTCTCCACCTCCACCATTAGTTTCACTCCTAATTACCCTCAGCTGTAGTAGGTTTCCCATCTTGCAGTCTGAGTTCTCTAGGTTACCAGCTGTTCTACAGAAAATGTAGTCACACCACCACCGGTCCCCAGGCAACCACTTGCAGGTCAGCGACCAACACCTTTTGTCCCCCTCGAGAGCCAAATGCACGGCCTCATGTTGGCTGCAGTGTCTTTTGTTTTCAGGAGGTGGGGGGGGAACAAACCATCAAAGAATCTCATTTTAATGTGGTTTTTTTTT
>NW_008796057.1:218353-224438 GCF_000699145.1 Aptenodytes forsteri
TCTCGACGTGCCCCGGCCGGCCCCGCGCTATTCCCTCCCCTCCGGGCGCGCTCCCGAGAGACACTGCCCGGGGCTGCAGGGACGGCGACCAGCTCTGTGACCCCGGGACGTGCCGAGCCGGGGGGAGCCGAGCTCGGAGGTGCCCCTGGCTCCCGGAAGCAGATGGCCCAGCCCGCGTCCCTCGGGGCCGGGGGGGAGCAGCAGCAGGAGGTGCCTTCACCATCAAGGAAAGAAGACATGGCGTGGGGCACCTGCCTCTCGGGAATGAGCATCAGCCCCTTCGCCCTGTGGCTTCTCCTACTGCCCGGGGACTGCTTCCACTTCCCTGCCAGCCTCCTGCTTCCTCCTGCCTGCCAGCCCCCCACCTGCACTTGGGGTCCCATCTCTCACCTGCACCATTGTCCCTCTTGTTTCCCCCAAAAGGGAAACCTGCACTGGTACTGTGTGTCCTGCATGGCCCTCCGCTGCGGAGCGGGGCGTGGGGTGCTGGCCAGGTGTGGGGTCATGAGGATTTCTAGCCTCTGTGCTACTGTACAGGCAGGGAGGTGTCGAGGGACTCTGCTTTCCAAGGGGGGAAACTTGACTTCCCGCAAGCTGTATAGGGTGCACGTACTCTGGTGTCACAATGCTGAGGCTTCTGAACCACACACCATTCCTGCTTTGACTCTTGTTAACGCTAATCGGAAAATGAGAACAGTTTTGTGACCTTTATTTGCAGCTTTCCACAGGAAGAGCTTGGCTTTCGGTATTTCCCACCACCCCCATTAAAGAGAAAAATATCCCTCTCCTGTTCTTAATGTTTTTAGTAGCAGAGATGAAAGAGCACAGTGAGTCTTGTCCTCTGATTTTTAAGGTGCTCCTTCGACAGAGCTACAGTGGGTTTGGGGTTGCTCAGACCTTAACTTGAAAGGTCTGAGGATTCAGTCTTTAACGAAACATTTTATTCTCCCAAGTATTATTCAAGTGTTTGAGCTAAGCAGTTACTAGAACAGTTCTAGTGTGAATGAAAATCTGAATGAAAATCCCTCCTCCTCGTTGCCCAGGCTGTGTTTGCCTGATGTGTGACAGGCTCACTCTGTGTCTCCAAGTCTGCAGTCTTCTAAAATAAGCAAACAGATGAGCATATGAAATGGAAAAAGAACAGGGAAATGTTCTCTTCTGCAGGAAGAGAATGGACACCAAAGAATAAGAAAGGCAGAAAATCTTGCTAGGCACTTCTGTGGTGCATTCCCTTTGGCTGTTGGACCCCTTGCTGGACGTTCTTGGCATGATCCAAGCGCCAAACAGTGCTGTGCGATGGCCAGGCAAAGCTGCTGGTCCTGGGTGAACATGCCAGTGAAATGAGCACGGGAAAATTGCTAAAGGAAGCCCAGAGCTGTCTGTTTGAATACACAGAAAAAGTGAGGCTGACCTGGAGTTACAAAGACTGCGGTAACAACAAGAGAGGAAAAGTTACCATTGTCCTGGTTTGCGGTTACAGGTTTGCAATGTTTCCTGGCATGCCTGTCCTCCAAGCCCCGCAGTGCACATTTCTGGGCTCCATCATGGAGCAAAATATTCACCCACTGCCCAAGCAATGCTGTGATGGGTGTCTCCCTCTTCTTTTCCCAATGCTTCTGCACTCATCATCTCCCTTTTCCTTTTCCTGCTTTCTCTGGTGTGGAGATGATGTGGCACTTAGAAAACATTCACAGCAGATTCCCATTCCCATTCCTCCCATTGCTCCTCTTCCTCTGATTGAAAGAGCCTGTCTCAGTCCTGGGCTCTGTACCTGCCCTTCCCCAGGCTGGGTGGAGACCCTAGGCCAAGTCTGTTTCTCCTTTGATGCTTCCAGCCTTCATTCTTCCTGGGAAATAAATTCTTCAGCTGTGTCAGCAGAGCTGGTGCAGGAAAAAGTAAGGTCCCAGTTATCCTTTCCTCTTCATTTACCCTCCCAAGGAAGCTCTAGCCCTGGTGATGTCAGTGGAAGAAACATGAAGTGGTTCCAGTTTCTTTCTCCATCTTCCCAGCAAGTCTTATCTGGTAAATACCAGCAGTCAGAGCAAATCCTTGATGAGAAGGTGTCATGCCTGAGACCTTGGCCCCGCTGGAAAGCCTATATCTCTCTCAGAGGCCTGCTGTGGCTCAGCCCCTCCTAGTTCCTTAGGAGAGGTCTCTTCAGCCTGCCCTGGATGGTGCAGAGCACAGCCCTCCGGAAGCTGCTGGACAAGAAGAAGAAGATGACTGGGTCAAGGCAGCTGTTGAGGGCTGAGATGCAGAGCACAAGCTCATTAGCGAGGTGGAGACCCTGCTTCCAGGGCAGACTAGAAATGGCCCCCACTTGTGCAAGGATGTAAGGAATGCGGACAATGTGATAGGGGGTGAAGCATACAATGAAGATGACCAGGACTACGAAGGTCTTGGCGATGGCTCTCGTGCTGGTCCTCTTCAGCTGCTGAGCTTTCACTGAGGAGACTCTATGGAGCTTGGCAAATATCTTGCTGTAGAAGTAGAGGAAGAGCAGCAGCAGGATGAAGAAAGTGGCTACTGCGACCATGTTAAAAGCTGCTGCTGTGGTGCTTTTGCTCCTGAAGTGGAAGCATTTATGGTCACAGGGCCCTTTTCCTCCTGTCTCAAAAAAGAAAGGCAGCATGAACGCTGTGTGCACCAACCAAACCACCCCAGAGGCCATGGTGCTACAGGATACAGTGTGAATCCTAAATTTCTGCAGGGGTCGGATGATCTTCAGGTAGCGATCAAGGCTGATCAGGCTGAGGAATGTGATGCTGACATACATGTTGAGGTAGAAGAAGGCCCCGACAATGTTGCAGAAGATCAGAGGCTCGCTTTTGCTTTGAAAGGTGATGCGGAAGGGCAGGCAGAGGGAGAGCAGCAGGTCAGAGAGCGCCAGGTTCCTCATGTACACGGTGATGGAGGTCCTGCGCTGCACGCCACACAAGAACACCCAGAGTGCCAGGGCGTTGCTGAGCAGCCCAATGATGAAGATGTGGGAGTAAATCACAGGGAGCGTCACAGAGAGGAACTTGTCTTGGATCTGACAACAGGAATTGCTGAGTCTGTGCTCTGTGAGCTGGCTGGCAGAAAAGGGGGTGGTCGGGGAGTCCATTGTTAGGGCCATGGATCTGGAAAGAAAAATGCAGGAGGTGTTGGAGCGGACATCTGCATGAGCTGGCTCCATGCAGGCACTGTTACTTGTAGGTATTGAAGACCCCTGCGGTACCTCTGTGGTTCCCTGGTGCCCCAAGTCACTGCAAACACAACTTTGTGGTCCCCCAAACTGTTATGTGAAGGCCACCAGCTTGCATAGCATATGGAAAACCGGACTGGAGACTTAGGAGCATGAGTCTGCCAGGCTCACACGCTGGCTTTTTGGCACTGCCTAAGAACCTCCCATGGGGCTCAGGCCTGCAGGAAAACCTCCACAGAGAATCTGCCTGTTCAACACTGGTGAGAAAACAGGCCACCACGCTCCTGCCACAGGCTGGTCTGGGCAGCCGGCAGCACTCTGCTGTCCCGGATGTGGTAACCATCTTTTCTCCTGGCTTCTCTCGTGCTGTTCCATGCTACTCTCTGATAAGAAAGGATGTGAGACTGGAGTGGTGGAAGTTGGTTGCTGTGTGCTAGGTAAGCACACCCTACTAAATAGCAAAATCTGGGGTTTCTCAGCAGGGGAAAAACACATTTTTGATTGTACGTGAGCAACCAAATGGGTATAGCAAACATGAATTCAGACCACATGCAGCATGATACATATGGATATCTTGGCGTTGTTGAGGGACACTGCTGAGGTCTGTCAGAGCTCCTTACCGTCCCCTCTGAGGCTGGGAAATCAAACCCACACCTGGCTGTTCCTTCGTTGCCATTCTGCTGCTCTCACGTCAGATACACAGGCTTGCCTCAGGAGCAAGGCCCCCCTCCACCAAACTCTTCCCTCCTACCCATCTCTCTCTCATGCCCATCCCTTCTCCCCCAGTGATCTCAGCGCTTGCAAGGTGCAGGACAGTGGGACCAGGGCTGCAGCTCTTGGCCAGCAGTGATGGTGCAGGGGGGTGCACTCGCGCTGCTGGTTCAGGTGGCTAGGCTGGAGCTCTGACTCTGGGCGCTGCGTACGTGTGTGTGCCTGTGTGGTTTTGGTCTCAGCACTCTTCTCATGACTTTACCCATAGCCGCTTTTCCGTCTGTGGTGCAAGGCTGTAGAGCTCCTCCACCAGCAAGGAGCAGGGAGCAAGCCCACGTCAGGGTTGGAGGCATTGCAGCCATGGTGGCCCGGCTCTGCCCAGCCCTGCTGGGGACTGACCCTAGAAGCACTTCGCGTGCCCACAAGCTCCCATTTCCCCTGGACAGGGATAGGAGGCCTGGTTTGTTCCAGCCCCTCACCCTTTACTCCTCTTCCTGCTTTCTATGATGTCGAGTGACCCATAGCTGCAAAAACCTCCAACTTCCTTCCCACCTGCCACAACTTCTTTAACAGACTTCTCTTCTCCCTTCTTACATCCCCAGCATGGACTGCAGGGCAGAGCCAGCCTCAGGCGCTTTAGGATGGAGGCAGCAGAGCTAGCTGGATTTGCTGCTTGCGACACACGGTGCTTTAAAAACACCATGGGTTGAATGCCTCAAATTCACAGTTCTGGCTTGCTGCATGGGGGTGATGCCACCAGGCACCTGATTGCTTCAAGCTGGATCCTTGTGGCATCTGTGTGTGCCTGCGTATGCACCCACCACAGTGCCTCTTACCTGCGGGTAAGAGGTCCCTGCAAGTGCAGGCACTGCTCCCCGTGTGTGTGCACAGCCTGAACATCAATACAAGCATATAGAGAGCTGCGTGTGTGTCATGCAGGGGTGCGTGCATGTATGTACAGCTCTGTGTGGGTATGTGCATGTATGTACAACTGCATGGCAGTGTGACCTTCATGTGCAAGTGAGAGTCGGTAGAGCGATACACATGCTTTGTGTGTGTCTGCATGCTTGTGACTACTACGGGGCTGTGACAGTTTGCCTGAGTGTACACAGCTGTGCCACAGTCCCCACACCTGTGTGCGACTCCAGCCATGCTTGAGCCCATGTGTGTGGCAGATGCCCCTGCCTGTCCTGGGCTCCTTCTGCTGAGGAAGGCCACCCAGCCCCGGCCCAGCTTTTCCCACCAGCCATAGTCCCAACCTGAGCTAGCTGGCCTCAGTACCCCCTGCTCCCTCTTTCCCCCCAACACTCACCCCCTTGACAAAGACATTCCAGTGACTCATAGCAAGAAGAAAAGCCACCCCAGAGTTACCTACCTCTCTCAGCACCTGTCCTCTGCTCCTTCCCCTGCTGTGACAGCAGTTCCTGCTCTCACCGGGGCCCCTATAAGCCTTTGGCTGGTGACGACATCTCTCACCGTGACAAACATCCTCCACGGTTTACCTGCTCCTCCCTTGATGGGTTTTTCCCCTTCTGGCCCTGGAGAGGAGGTGCATTTTGCAGGGGTTTGTCCTGATGCAGGCTCTTCAGTGCACCCCATGCACCCACTTCCCTGAGCAAGCACTTGCCACAGAAGCAGCAGCTCATGCGAATGAGCCGATTTAGAGAGAGCAGTGGTCCAGCCCAGGGTGCTGCTCTCTCCAAATTGGCTCATTCACACCAGCATGGGTCAAGCCGCAAGCTGAACCCGATATGCCTTGTGAAAGCACCCCATGCCACATCATCCACTGCCTTCAGGGACCACAGGGGGTGTTGGGCACTTAGGGGAGAGCTCAGCCACAGGGAAATGGGGCATGGCAGTGTGCCACCGCTCACAGCTACCCTACGGCATCAGGGCTGCAAGCGTGGGTCTATGCTGTCAGAAGGACGTCGAGGTGCTGGAGCGTGTCCAGAGAAGGGCAACGAGGCTGGTGAGGGGTCTGGAGAACAAGTCTTATGAGGAGCGGCTGAGGGAACTGGGACTGTTTAGCCTGGAGAAAAGGAGGCTGAGGGGAGACCTCATCGCTCTCTACAACTACCTGAAAGGAGTTTGTAGCGAGGTGGGTGTCGGTCTCTTCTCCCAAGTAACTAGCGATAGGACGAGAGGAAATGGCCTCAAGTTGCGCCAGGGGAGGTTTAGATTGGATGT
>NW_008796057.1:224617-228064 GCF_000699145.1 Aptenodytes forsteri
CAAGCGTGGGTCTATGTTGTCAAAAGGAGGAGCGTCTCCCAGCTTTTGCCCACGCCGAGGGGGAAGTGATTCAGCTGGAAGTCCCTGAAACATCCACTTTCTTGGAGACCCCTAGCCTGATCCTGGACTGGCTTCAGCCCTGCCCAAATGATATTCCCAGCGTTGCCTGCACCAAGCATCTGGCTGGGGCAGCATGGAGACAGACCAGAGCTGCCAGGGCAGCTCCTCCAGGCATGGGAATTGCACAGTGAGGGGACAGGTGGCTCGTCCCCCAGCCCTCATCCCAGACACCAAAAGCACAACAGCCACATGCGTGGAGCAGATTGTTCTGCCAACTGTTTCCATGTTACCAGATTTAGCTCACAGAGCAGTATGAGGTGTGCCCACACAGATGCAAATAGCCCCGGCAGGCAGGGGAGGAATGGGCAGGTGATGGCAGTGGAAAGGAGAAATCCTGGCTGCTGCAGCAGGGTCTGGCCGGGGCTGAGAGAGCAAACTGAGCTGTACACAGCTGTCCTGACCAAAGATGGGGGGGCAGCACCCTCTGTGCTGTCAGCACTGCTGTGCACCCACAGAAGGGGAGGCACCAAGAGCTGAGGTAGCTGGGCAGAGCTGGGCGGAGGTCAGAGTCGAGCCCAGCATCCTCCCAGCCCCATGGCAAGTGCTGCAGCCCCTCTTCCCACAAATACAACTGTCTCCAGCTGCCCAGGCAGCTCCTTGTGCCCCCTGGAGGGACCTGAACTCAGGTTCTCTTCATCTGCAACTCACGTTCCAGCATGAGCCTCAAAGGGCAGTAAATGAAGCAGGTCAGGTCATGAGGAGAGAGTCAGTCCTCCGGCCATACGTGTCCAAATGTCAGCAGTGTGAAATGTCTGTCAGCAGCGCAGGCAGTGCAGAGCTCTCGACACCAGAAATCCCTGCTGTGACCAGAGCTTGGGGGCTGCTGGGCAGCTTGTGGGGGCTATGAAGGTCTAAGCCCCTTGGGGAAAGAAGGTGTCTACATCCTACCCTCCTGCTTCCCACCCTGCAGCCACCCTGCGAGAGGCTTTAGGTCCAGCTGCGTTCAGGTCCCTCAAAAGTAGGTCAAGTCACTGTTCAGGCAGGCTGGAGAGAAACCCCTGCCTGTACCTGCCTGTGCTCTTACCCCTTGGCAGGGACTCGCACAGGAAGCCCATGGGCAGGCGCTGCACTGGCAGGGCTTGTGTCAGCACCAGCCACCCTCCTGCAGCAATGCCGCTTCCCAGGCCAGCGGAAATCTGCCGCTCATCTGCCTCCCCTCAGCAGGAGCCCCCCAGCCCACGAGCTGCCTTCCCAGTATTGGCAGCCTCAGGCTTGACCCTGAAGCCTAACCCAGACCTGGGGATGGGCTGGGTCACCTGCCATCCTCTGTTTCACCGCAAGGCACTGTCACATACCGACTTAGTGGCTCTGGGAAACAGGAATGAAATCCAGATCCATAGGGTGCTTTACCAGCGGGTACATGTGGCTTGATTTGAAACACCTTGGCTGTGCTCCTCGGACACCCTGCGCCCCAACAGCATCCCTGCCCTGTGTGAGCTCAAGGTGCTGCTTCCCTCCAGAGAAAAACCACAGCTTCCCTGTAGTGCCAGTGTAGGAGATGAGTAAGGGAGGAGGGTTTGTTCCAGCCGTGGAAATCTTAAAGCCTGAAGAATGGAGGTCAGAGCCTGTCAAACCCCTGATTTCTCCGTCTTGTCCTGGCATCTTGTGCTGCATCAGCTTCACCTCCAGCCCTTGCTGAGTAATTAGGAAAGAGAAACCTAAGTAGACCTGCCAGCTGGCAGGCAGAGAAGTAAGTGTAAACTGAGAAAGGCCAGGCGATTTGAAAGTGCATCTCTACAGCACCAGCTGGCTGGTGTCAGCCACTTTCAAACATATCCATACAGGTAAGCACACCACCACATTTGCATCCCCCATGTTCCTGCCCAGCCCTTTTGCAGTGACCTGGCTCCTGAAAGGGCCCAGGGACGGAGCTGGGAGGAGTGAGCTCCTGGTTCCTGCCACCCTGGGTGGGAGCCACAAGGGTGTAAAGGAGAGAAGCGAGGCCAGGCTTGCAGGGAGGGACATGTTCTATTAGACCGGCTGGTACCACTGGGATGGCATCAGCCTGGCTGTGCAGCCCAGTCCAGAGTAGAGGTTGGCAGAGCAGAGGGGTCTGCTGGGACTGGGAGCCGAAATAAGGTCTTTAGTCCTGAGGACAGGTGGTTACTGCCCATGCTTGACTTCAAGTGCAGGAAGCACAGTGACCCGCAGCTCGCAGGCTGTCTTGCAGCACAGCGAGACGCTGACAGCTTGTGGTCTGTGTGGCTGTTGTGAGCTGATGTTGAGCATTATTATGCTGCAGCATCATCACTTGCTTGGGGAATTTTTTACTCATTCTGAAGAGTCACAGAGGGATGAGCTACGTTACCGATCACACTTCAGTTTCACTTGCCAGCTTTGCAGTACCTTTTGTGAGCTAAGAGCATAGGTCAGAGTGGGTTTTTCTTGTAATTCTGTTTGGGTTTTTTTATTATACGAATTGAACTCTGAGCATCAATGTGAAGTACTGAACTTGAACTACAGTTTCAGGCATTGACACCCATGCTGTCCTTTGGGACTAAGCTTTTACCAGTGCACTGATGGGACATGTAGGAAAGCGCCCATGTCACAGCAACCACATGGCTGCTCTGAGCTTGTTCAGGGCAACCTGAAAGCTGAGTGCCGCCTGCCACCAAGCCTGTGTGATATGATATTTGGGAGCGGGGAGAGAGCAGGAGCAAAGTCTCGCTGCAGAGGACCCCACAGGGCTCCCCAGCCATGCCACCTCAGCTCACGGTGTGGGTGCAGTTTGGTGTACGTGCTCATACGTATAGGAGTGTAAGAACAGCCTCTCTCAGCCAGACCAAAGGCCTGCCAAAGGCCTGCCCAGCTGAGGACCTTGCCTCCGGCAGTGCTGTAAGCAGATGCTCAGGGAAAAGCAAGAAGCAGGCAAGCACGTATGGTACTTCCGCCACCCGCTTACTCTCTCCACACCAAATGTTTTCAGCACCGGGGATTTCCCGAGTCAGATCTGGTTTATCTGTTTAGGAACCCCAAGAGCTCTCTTGTCCAAGTGTTTATCTGTCACCCTTTGAACTCACCTAAAATTCCTGCCCCCACACATCCTTTAGCCCAGAGTCTCACCCACCCACTACCTTTTGGGTGAAATCTTGTTTGAATCTGGCTGCTGCTGTCTTCACCCGAGAGCCTTTGCTGTCCTGCCCTACGGCTCTCCCGGGGCGCCCGACGGGGTGGTACCGGGGCGGGGAGCGCGGGGCCGCCCAGCCCCGGAGGAGCGCAAGGCTGCCCACACCCGCTCCGTGTAACCACGCCGTGGGCGGGGCGCCGTTGAGTTGAGCCCTTCGTTGCGTGGAGGGGTCCCCGCCACAAATAACCACGCCCCACGCC
>NW_008796057.1:233444-265649 GCF_000699145.1 Aptenodytes forsteri
GCCGCGCTGCGTGGCGGGCAGCGGAGCCGCCGCGTCGGGGGCGGTTCACGGGCCGCGTGGAGGTGGCGCGTGGGAGCGCGGGCCTCTGGGTTTCCCTTCTCTGATCTCGGGTAACTTCATCCGCCCTCAGGACATTCAGCACACGGAGGAATTTTTCATCAAGCCCGAGTCTCGGATCGCCCAGCTGGACACGTCTCAGTGGCCCTTGCTGCTGAAGGTAGAGCGGGTTATAGGCAACCTTGTGGCCTGTCCCTGCTCCTTTTGTCCTCTCTCAGTGCAGGCCTGTGGAGATGCACAGCTCTTTCTCTGTGTAACTCTACTGCTAAGAAACTGCATGCGTGACACTCAAAGCAGAGGCAAACCCTCTGCATGCAGAAATAGTATTATAAAGTTTGTCCAGCGGTATCATTTGCATGCCTGCTTTCTAAGTTTACCATCTCCTGTAAAGACCCCATCGGACTTCTTAAGATATTTATTTTGGTCTGACCATGGTCTGTGGTCTGTGTAGACTTCTGACTTGCTTGTGCTGAGTTTCTTGGGTACACTGGATTTATCCTGCATTGTAAAGGTTGGTATTCTGCTGCTTTCCTGTCTCTTCCAGTGCAGGACTTCTGTTTCTTTCTCTTCCTGTAAAACATTGTTGTGGTTTTATTGTTGGGTCGCTTTCATTTTGGAAGAGGCTCTTTCACTTAAATGTACAAATCAGACGTGTAACTGGGGAGATGTATTGGGGCAAAGCAACGTTGAAACCAAGGTGAGCTCAAGAACACTTGTAACTTTTGCTTGGATTTTGTAGAACTTTGACAAGTTAAATGTGATGACGGCACACTACACACCTCTTTCTTCTGGTGCTAATCCCCTGAAGAGAGAGATTTCTGACTATGTTAGGTGAGTGCGATAAGGGCCAGAGTGGTTTCTTTTTCTTTCACAGTTAATATCTTCAAAACATTTTCTGTTCTGGATTCCCCTTGTACCTTTCTCCTTGACTCGGTGCCTTGCTACTAACCAGTAAATGTCTAAATAGGACCTGCTGGTCACTTCCTGTAAAGTTTGCTTTGTTCTGGGATTGTGGCTGGTCTGTGGACGGACAGGCAAACACTTGAGGAATTCTCTGGGGTCTTGTAGAAAGTCCTTTGGCCTGCTAAGCTTTGAGACTGCTTGGAGTTTGTTTGTAGCGTTTGGTTTAAGTGCAGAGTAGCGATGAGCAGTCTGGGGAGAAGAGAATTCTTTGACCATGGAATATATCACCTGCTGTGCGCAGAGCAGCTTGATGTGTGCTCACTGAGAGCAGCTGTGAGGCTTATCGCTTATTTGGCTGTATAGAAATACATTTCTTCGCAGTCATGACAAATATTGTCAGTTTTGCGCTCTTGCTGTGTTTACCCTGATGCTTAGCTCCCACTCGTTGTCATCTTGCACTATAGGTCTGGCTTTATTAACCTCGACAAACCTTCCAATCCATCTTCCCACGAGGTGGTTGCATGGATCCGACGCATCCTTCGAGTAGAGAAGACTGGACACAGTGGCACTCTGGATCCTAAGGTGACTGGGTGCCTTATTGTGTGCATTGAGAGGGCAACACGACTGGTCAAATCTCAGCAGAGTGCAGGTACGTTTATTGCCTGGGACTATTTACGGTCTAAGTGACTGGGGAGGTGTGGACTTCTGGAGACAAAATGGAGATTTCCAGTCTTTGAAAGGGCCACCTCAGTGCCTTGAGCTTAAGGGTTGCTTATCCTTCTCACTCCAAGCCAGTGAGGGTGCATCCATGCTGTCACAAGGGTTTTTTTGATTGCTTCTCTGGGGCTTGTGCTGTTTTAAGTCAGTGAAAACAATTCTGACAGACTGGTTTCATGTACTAACTGAACTTATGGCCTCAGCCTCTACCAGTCCGGTGAAATAAAACTCCGTGAAGAAATAAATGTAGCTGAGGTTTATTTTGTTGGAAGAATAACCAACTCCATAATAAACTGTGCGCACTTCCTAGGAGGGGTGGTTGTGAAAATTTCAGGGCTCTGTGGATGTGTGGCTGTGAAGCAGTGTGGACCTTGAGGTCAACATTAAATGCAAGTGGCCACTCCTGACTGCTCTTGTCGTTCTTTCAGGCAAAGAGTATGTGGGAATTGTTCGGCTGCACAATGCAATTGAAAGTGAGGCTCAGCTTGCCAGGGTAAGTCTCGGCATGCTCTTAGTCATGCTGGCACTTTACATGCAAAGTGTTCAGCATCGGTGGGAGATGAGAGGGTAGGACTGGAGCTCAGGCGCGCTCTGTGTGAGGTGATGACGAAGTTTATCCATTCTCTGAGTGCAGTGGTGCTGCCCTCCTGCAGCACCCCGATTCCTGTTCTAGGGTCTGGGTGCTGTGCAGCCTCCAGAGACCCTCTAGTCTCCCAGTGTCCTGCTGGGGGCTGCTGTGGTGTGTGGCTGGCTGCCTGCAGGAGTGAAGTGCCGGCAGGGTTGGAGCCCCTGTTTGGGGGGTTCTGTCCCCACTGAGATGAGGGATGATGTCTGATCACATACTGCCACCTGATGAAAAAGCCCAGCTGTGCTCACTGGCAGCTGGGTAGCATTTTGACCATGTCACTGGTTCAGATTGGCTTTATTAAATATGACATCACCAAATTATGATGAACCTTGTGGTTTCTCACTCATGGAAGTGGTTGTAGTTGCTGGAGACCCCAGGGTGCTCCTACGTTAGGGCACAGGTGCGAACTGTTACTTCTGCTTTACCCTCAGGCAATAGAAACTCTGACAGGTGCACTGTTTCAGCGACCACCCCTCATTGCTGCTGTCAAACGACAACTGAGAGTCAGAACCATCTATGAGAGCAAGCTGGTGGAGTACGATCCTGAGAGAAGATTAGGTAAAACAGGGCTTTCCTGCCTTCTTCCTATTAAGCTGACAGCTGATAAAATTTCCTGTGAGATGGGCTGTTTCCTATTCTTGGCAGATGTCTTCAGACATAAATCCTTACCACCATCAAGCAGTAACTGCTTTATGCATTACTTTGGTGTGCTGAGAAGCAAATCCCATCTATTTTATGTACTGCTGCATCCTTCATTGAAGAGCCAAATGATGTCAATTAGATGGCATTAGCACTCAGTGCAAAGATGACCTTCATCTATCACCCCAGGCTGATGGCTCTGTGAAGGGTTGGACATACAGCTTCTCTTGGAGGGAGCTTCTAGATGTGGTTCATTTCTAGATATGTATTTAAATACTCTTCTGTCCTGTCCTGCATTTCAGGTATCTTCTGGGTGAGCTGTGAAGCAGGCACATATATCCGAACACTCTGTGTTCACCTTGGTTTGCTGCTTGGTGTGGGGGGCCAGATGCAAGAGCTCCGCAGAGTGCGCTCGGGCATCCTGGGAGAGAAGGTAGAGTGGTAGCTCTAACTATAACCAGCAAATCTGAAATTGTCAGAATTGCAAGAGTTCCTTTGAACTGTGTTAGTTTTACAGTGTTAGGAGGAGGTATAGGTGCATGGCAGTTGGGAGGAGTTTTGTGAATAGTCCCAAAAACATGGGAGCTTTTGCCATAGACGGTCTGTAACCAAAGTGTTGAGTTCAGTTCAGGGTGTTGCCCCTGTTCTGGTAATTAAGCTTTGGGACAGTGAGTGATTGGGAAGTGCACCATGGTGACTGAAAGTTTGTTTTATGCCACCTGTGTTTCTCAGCCTACAGACCATGCATGTGCCACAAGTTCAGGCGTGTGAGCTGTCTGCTTAGCAATCCATGACTGCTTGGTGTCAGGGCACAATGCAAGGAACATGCTTCATTGAAATGAGCCTGGGAGATGCAGTCTTGTGTGATCTTGAACACTTGTACAGTCTTTTCAGTCTGGTCATAGCTGGATCCTGCTGCCGGTCCAAACTCCAGAACTCAATTTCTTTCCTTGCAAAGCAGGAATATTGGAGTGCAAGTGCTTCCCCACCCATCTGTGCTCTTACCACAGCTGTAATGGCTGGCAGTCACTTCTGAATTCCAGGTGTTGGGTGTTTACAGCTGCTTCAAGAATTTATTCCATGTCACAGATTGAAGAGCTGGTTAATTTAGACTTCTACTCACTAATCTTTGTCTGGAAGTCCCAGGTATTTGTTTAAGTTCGGTCATATTTCAAAGTTTCATGTGGACAGACCTTATACACTAGATCCAAGTGCTGTCTGAGATTAGGAAGGTTGAAGTCTGTGGTAGCACAAGTTAGGCTGACCTCAAGCTGTTGATGGAAAGTATTCTTGCCTCTTTTAGGTTGCTTTTTTGATGTTTCTGACTTGGGCATCTGTTTTTTACTCCCTTTCAGCACACTATTTGCTGTTGGACTTCATCTGTTTTCTTGTGTGTGTTTCGAGTTGGTGGCTGGTAGAGTTTAGAGGGGTTGTGTCTTTGCAGGACAATATGGTGACTATGCACGATGTACTGGATGCACAGTGGCAGTATGACAACCACAAGGATGACAGCTACCTGCGAAGAGTTATCCTGCCATTGGAGAAACTGCTGACTTCACACAAGCGGCTAGTCATGAAAGACAGTGCGGTGAGTTCCTGAGATAGTGCCAGTTGACAGCCAGAGACTGCAAAGTGTCCTCCTAACTTGTACAGCTAATATAATAAATGGGGGATCAGGATCCACGTGGTGTTCAGTGCTGTCCTGATTGTGAGCTGTGTAGGAGCTAGTACGGGCTACTGCCAGATCAGCAGTAAGATGCAAGAGCCAAGAATTGAGTGGCAGAGAAGCTGCTCTCCTCACTTCAGGAGGATGCTGATGGTTATGAGAGATCTGCCTCACATGTGTGCTGTGATAGGTGGTTTGCTTTGCTTGCTTTTTCAAAAGCCCCCAAGTTTTGTATAGTGAACAATAAGAAATAGATAAATAGGGATGTTACTGCTGGGACAGTAATGGCAATGGGAAGCTAAAATATTACAGGCGCTTCTTAGCTTGTTTTTATTCTCTAATAGCTTATAAGCCCTCCTGTTCCCTACATTTTTCAGGTTAATGCCATTTGCTATGGAGCCAAGATCATGCTGCCTGGTGTCCTGAGGTATGAAGATGGTATTGAGCTTAATCAGGAGATTGTTGTCATCACCACGAAAGGAGAAGCTATCTGCCTAGGTATGAAACTCCTTGTTGTTCTTGTGCCCAGCTAACTGCAGAAATAACGGACTGCTTTCCAGTGAGTGCACAACAAATGGGTCCCTATGCGCAAAAGGTTTAAATAGTGCTTCCTGATGGGGACTGTGGGTTAGTATGGCCCAAGGCAGCTGGTGTTGGGCAGGATGTTAAGAAACAGCGGCTGGATCAGTCCTTGGCAAGGTGTGAAGAGTTCTTCAGCCTGGTTTCAGCTGCGTGATGCTCAGGTGCACTCTGTGTGTGAGGTGATGACGAAGTTTATCCATTCTCTGAGTGCAGTGGTGCTGCCCTCCTGCAGCACCCCGATTCCTGTTCTAGGGTCTGGGTGCTGTGCAGCCTTGTGGTGTGTGCTGGCTGCCTGCAGGAGTGAAGTGCCGGCAGGGTTGGAGCCCCTGTTTGGGGGGTTCTGTCCCCACTGAGATGAGGGATGATGTCTGATCACATACTGCCACCTGGCACATCACACTTCCTGAGCAGGTCAGTGTAAAAGGACTTGAGCAACTACCAGCTTCTGTGAAGTGACTCGAAAGGGTGCTTGTTCTAACCAGGGTCTTCAAAGAAGCTGTGTAGGTGGCAGGTGCTGACATACTGTACAGATGGTCTGTCATGGTGCTCAGTGCTGCACGGCCTCATTCTCTGTCCAGACCCACGGGACTGAGGGGCCTTGGAGGTGTAACACAGCCAAGCTGTTCCTCTCTGTTGTTTGTACTGCTTGCACTCTGGTCATCTCAGGGACCTGGCAAGAAAAACAACTTATTGCTAGGATTAGTCTCCTCTAGTTTGGCTCTGCAAGGTTTTGGGAGCTGATGAAGGAGCAGCACTGCTCCTTTCTATAGTGGCGTGATTCCTTGAGCTGCCTGGAAGTGCTCCAGCAGCTGCTCACAGAGCTCTTCCCCATCCAGTGGTGGTGCTGCTCTGGGAAATGGTTGGTCTTACTGTGTTCACTGATCCAGAACCAGTCTTCCGGTGTAAGCTGGAGAGGCCTGTGCTTATGGTATCCACGACTGATGTGCTTGCTGTCTTTGAACAGGGCAGCTCTCTGAAGCGTTAGTCCAGAACTTACCTCCAGTGAGCTTTTGGGGTGGGGGAGTGTTGCTCCTCTTTGTGCTGACAGAGGAAGAACAGGCTGAACGCAGCAGGTTCCTGTGTCGCTATTGCAGTTCTGCTGTTAAAAGAGTTAATGAACTCTGCCTGCTTCTGCAGCCATTGCCTTGATGACCACAGCAGTCATTTCTACCTGCGACCATGGCATTGTGGCAAAGATCAAGAGAGTGATTATGGAGAGAGACACATATCCCCGCAAATGGGGTCTCGGTCCCAAGGTGAGTGGCGTGGGGGTGTGGTCAGTCCCAGGGTGGTGAGAGCCCAGCTGTTGGGATGTGGGACTCCGGGCCCATCGGGCAGAGCTGTGCCCGTGTCTTCTCCAGGGCCTCGGTCTAATATTGCAGTTCTGCTGTTAAAGAGTTAATGAACTCTGCCTGCTTCTGCAGCCATTGCCTTGATGACCACAGCAGTTATTTCTACCTGCGACCATGGCATTGTGGCAAAGATCAAGAGAGTGATTATGGAGAGAGACACATATCCCCGCAAATGGGGTCTCGGTCCCAAGGTGAGTGGCGTGGGGGTGTGGTCAGTCCCAGGGTGGTGAGAGCCCAGCTGTTGGGATGTGGGACTCCGGGCCCATCGGGCAGAGCTGTGCCCGTGTCTTCTCCAGGGCCTCGGTCTAATTCTTCTGTGCTCTCCTGGAGCCACATGGTGGCGCTTCCCAGTGCCAGGGCTGTGCCAGCCCAGTGCTGGTAGGAGCAAGGCTTTCCCTCCCAGTGGAGCCTGGGCAGCTCTACCTGAGGTGCAGCTGGGGCTACTGCTGGTGCTCAGGTGTGGGCTCCTCAGGTCTGTACAGCACCAGCCCTCCTCTGGTGAAGAGCCAAATGATGTGAAGTGGATGGCATTAGCATTCTGTGCAAAGACGACTTTCATCTATCACCCCATACTGATGGCTCTGGAGGGGCTGGGCAAGGACCTGCTTTTCCTTCTGGTGCAACTGCAACAGTGCCAAAAAGCAAATTGTCTTGTGAGACACTGAATTATGCCTGAAGGACAGGAGCAGTGGGAACACCCGTTGTTGGGTTCCTCTCCTGTCTCAAGCATGTGGTAGTCACGGAAATCAGCAGGTCAGCAGTGCTAGCTTAACTACAGCCAGGCTGGCATTTCACTGTGGTGAGTGACGTAGCTTGGACTTAAAACTCGGTGTCAAGTTGCTGTGGCTCATTCCATTCCTGTGGTTCAGGTGAAATGTGGAAAGCTGTGGGGACGCATGCACATATATCTCGCAGCAAATGTGAGGTAATGCAGGCCAGTTCAAGCATCTTGGAATCTTTAGCAAAGCCTTGCATTTGCAGCTGAAATACGGCAGGTCATTAAACTGGAGAAACCCAGTCAAAGATCTGAGCTCCATGATGTGCAGAGTCATCTTACTCTGCTGCTGTTACTTCCCCCACAAATTAGCCCTTATTTACTGATGAAGATGCCTCCTGTCTGAGTTTTGTAGACTGCTGTGCAGGGCATGTTTTGTGTGACTTGTTAGAAGGTCCTTGAAGTGTTAAATCAGTAACGCTGTATTTGTTGGCTTGGCTTCTTCCTGGATTACCTCCTCTTAGGCCGAGTGGCTGAAGCCCTGGGTAGGATTTCTCCTCCCTGGAGCTGCAGTCTGACTTGTTGCATGTTGCTCTCAGGCTAGTCAAAAGAAGATGATGATCCAGAAGGGTCTGCTGGACAAGCATGGAAAGCCCAACGAGAGCACACCAGATTCCTGGAAGAAGGAGTATGTGGATTACAGGTGGGTATAGGGTGTGTGGTTCCCGCATGGTGGGCAGAGGAGAGCCCCATGCAGCGAGGGCAGGGCTGGGTGCTGTGTTTGTGCTTGGAGCATATTAGGCCTGGCCCAAGGCTGTCTGGACCTGTGGGGTGGTGTGCGGTGGCATTTCTTGTAGTCCCGGGGAATGTGCTGCTAGTGGGCAGCACTGGAGGGAAAGGCTCTCAGCAGACAGTTATCCCTTTCTAGCCTGTGCTTGTGGTTTTAGAGGGAGTCAGTCTGCTAAATTAAATGGGGAAGGCCTTGCTGTTGTCCAGCCCAGCTGGCCCTGATGCAGGCTGCAGGTCTTCCCCACACCAGCCTCCCCACCCAGTGCCTGGCGTGGGTTAAGGAGCCCTTGTGAGGGGGACAGGGCTTTGTACTTGTACAGAGCAGTGTGAGGCAGCAGCTGTCCTGCTCAGCCTGGCAATCTCTTTCAGGGATGCTTCCAAGAAAGAGGCAGCTGCCATTCCCCGAGCTGTTTCAGAGCTGGAGAGGGCTCCAAAAGTGAGTATCATTAGTGCTCTCTGGCTGTAAGATGGTTTGGGCCGTGATGAAGAGTGGATATGTGCCTGTTCCTTTAGGCAGTTGGTATCAGGTGCTGGATTATGTGCTGCTTTGGTTGTTTTACAGGGGGTTGTGTTTCATATTCTGGGAGCCTAGTGCCCCAATGTGTGTTGTGGTTGCGTGGCTAGTTGAAAGATGGCCTGTTTAGGGCCTTACCCCTGGGTGTTTGTCTCTGGGATGTTGTACTTTGGGTGTGAGTCCTGTAGCACAGTATGAGAATGAGCAGCTCTGACTTGTGGTGTATGAGCTGCAGCATCCAAGGAAATATGTTGTATGGAGCCACAATGGGGGTTTGTGGTGTCAGAGAACCTTTCTGGACACTACAGACAGTTGCAGAAATACCCATGCAAGAGTTGCATCTGAAGTTCCCTAAGTCAGGGCTTGTGCCATGATCTAAGGATCTAAGGGCTTGTGCATGCACTTGGAAAGGTGCAGCAGCGTTTCAAACTCTGGAGCGTCTGGGGTACAGGAAACACTGAGAAATACGGGGTGCAATTCTGGCAGAAGCAAATCCTAGACAGTGTATGCTGGAGGGGACCACTGGCAGTCTGTAGCTCACCCTCCTGCTCAAAGCATTGTTAACTGCGAAGTTTGATGGAATCAGGCAAAATAGTTGCAATGGGCTTGCAAACAGTTTTCCCATCACTTGAGCTCCTTCAGAAGATGGCGTGTCTGACAACATGTTCCCCTAACAGAGGAAGCGAGAATCGGAGAGTGAAAGTGAGGAGGCTGTGACCCCACCATCCCCTGCCACCCCACCACCAGAGGAGCTGAGCAAAAAGGAAAAGAAAAAGAAGAAGAAAGAGAAGAAGGCCAAAGAGGCAGCTGAGAGTGGGGGAGAGCAAATAGAAGTGGTATGTAATGGTGCTGCCATGGTACAGTCCAAGCATGGGAGAGATTGCTGTCTCTCCCTAATACCTCCAGGATAAACACATCAGCATCCTGCTGTGCATGTCCCCAGAGTGCCAGGCTCCCCACAGGCAGAGAAAAACGTCTATATAGGTGCATTTGTAAACCGAACTGGTTGAGGGTGGTGGGAGATTGGGCAGGTGAGGCTTGTGGGGTTGGATCTGCAGTGGGGCAGGGATGGGGTGAGCAGCCAGGATGGGGTATATGTTCCTGCCAGGCCACCTCTGTGCTCTGGTGCCCTGTAATGGGCCCCTGTGGGAGGATGGTGCCTAGCATGGTGCTGACATTCAGTCAGTGTGCTTGAGCGCTTGTATGGTGGTGAGGGAGGATTGCGGCCATGGGGAGCCTGCACTGTGTCTGTAGTGGGGCTGTTCCTTCTGAAATGAGCAGTGGGGGATTCCTTTTTGATGCCTTCCTGACCTCTCCAACCTCTTCACAGACCAGTGAGACCAGCACCAAGAAGAAGAAGAAGAAGAAGAAACAAAAGGAGGTAGAAGAGAGCTCGGAGTAAGCGACTAGATCTGTCCAAAGCGACCTCGTCGGTAGAGAGGGAGGAGTCTGAGGCCTTGAGAAAAAGAGGACTGGCTGCATGGCAGAGGGGCCAGCAAGTTCCAAGTTCCTTTTCTGCTGTATATATGAGTGAGCGGGTGTGTTTGCCCAGGATACACCCTGCTCAGGTACCCCTCCTCATCCTGTTTTAAGGGTTGCCAGAGGAGTGAGATGCCTGACTGCCCCTGCACTGGATTGTTCTCTAAAGCTGAACACCATGATGCCAATAGAAGTGGTATCTTCAGGGAAGCTGTAGCTCCTGGCTCTTGCTTGGTGTCTCTGTTTTCACCTTGAGGGGGAGGAATAACGTTTTTCCCCTCTTGTCCTGCCTCTTTCTTCCTTTTCTTCCAAGGTCGGAGCTGTTATCTGACAGTCGCAGCATGTGTTGGTGTCTGGAGGACTGGCTTTGTCATGGCCCATTTGGACGGGAACAGTCAAATTGTTTATTTGAAGGGCTCTGGTTTGTTTTAATGTGGCCATATGCTTGGCTTGACCCTCAGCTAGATGAGATCAAATAGTCCACACAGATATTTTTCAGTACTTTTTTTAACTTTATCATAAAAGGATTAGAACATTACATTCCTGCTTTTTGCTTTATAGTGCGGGGACCTGCTTGTTAGTTGTCGGCTGATCCCCAGACCCAGTGACCTTGTCAGTGTGTACCTCTTGCAGGCTCTTTGCTCTTCTGTACCCAGTTGTTGGAATGAGACTGTAGTGCTTTCAGTTGCCTTCCCTGGTTTTGATATCTAATAAGCTCTGAAGGCTAGAAGTGGGGATGCTGCTGGGGGGCAGAAGCAAAGTGACCAGAAGGTGGCTGGCCAGTGTGCTTTTCTAAAGGGCTGTTGGGACCGGAGTCCTTGTGAGGAAAAGCTTGGCCAGAGGCAGCTCTGCAAAGGGCGCTGGGTGTGGGGCTTGAGTGGTTTCAGAAAGACTTGTCCTAATTTCCTTATCTGGGGTGGTTCGCTGGGGGCAGGAGGTCTCCTCTCTGTCACAGGGGTAGTGCTGAGCCAGGATTTTAGCCCCTTTTAATGGGGAAGAATCCAGGCTGCTTTGTTCTGAGCTTCATCCCTAGATGAGATGAGATTTTGTAACATTTGTCTTAGCCTCGTGCATTGCTTTTGTCTTAATGGTCTGACTTTCTCCCCTCCAATGCTAGGGATACACACAGGCAGTGGGGCCAGCAGCTGGTGGCTGTCAGAACCTGAGCAGAAAAAAAAGTCCATTTTTATTTACTCTTTTTTACATGAAAATAAAAGCCCTATTTTTGAACAGGTGATTTTCTTGCTCATCTGGCTCCTATAAGAGGTCAGTGGTTTGTTCATGGGGAGGGGAGGCAGCTTCATGCATGTGCGTGCTGCAGCTGGGCATGTAAATGGCTGCCCCTTCTGCCCAGCCTTTGTGCTGCTCTCCTGAAGAAGCTGCTGGTGCAGAGAAGTCATGTTGACATGGACCATCACTAGAAGGGGCCTTTTTTGCTGGTCAGGACCTTGCAGGTGCTATGGGGCCACCCTTCACTTCAGTAAAACCCACTGGGACGTGTGCCTTGAAGCTAGGGT
The DNA here is from genome assembly GCF_000699145.1 of Aptenodytes forsteri. Taxonomy (NCBI): domain Eukaryota; kingdom Metazoa; phylum Chordata; class Aves; order Sphenisciformes; family Spheniscidae; genus Aptenodytes; species Aptenodytes forsteri. Next base: position 245,003 of record NW_008796057.1, read on the forward strand.
GTTCTCCTTCCTACTTTGCCTGTGCTGGAGTGAGCTGCTGGAGAGGTCTGACTGTGGCTGGAGGGACTGGTCCTGGCCTGCCTAAGGGTGTTAGGGTCCGGGATGTGGGAACAGACTTCAGCTGTGAGCAAGTGCTCAGCCTAAGAGGTAAAACACCAGTCAGAGCAATGTTTCAGCACACATTTATTGCTGCTCGTTGTTTCCCTGCAGTGGATCAGAACAAAGGTCCCTATTGCACATCAACAGATTTTATTTTTGGCATCCTTAAAAAAAATTGCGCAAGACTTCTTAACCCCCTTTGCCTTTCCCCTAGCTGACTGCTGAATACACAAATAAGATTCTTTCACCTAAATGATTGGCTATGGTTTGCCTGGGAGCCATGGTGATGCTTCCTGGACATGGTCATGGTGGGGCTTGTGTGGTGGGGCTTGGGACACCTGCAGAAGAAGGAACCCCTTTGTGTGGGTGGCTTTTATGTTTGCTTACAGTGTGCAAGACACCCTAGACTCGAAAACATGCCTGGATGATCTTTGCAGAGACAGTGTTTCTACTGCATGCAACAGATACTTGTGGCTGGATCTAATTTACCCATTGAACTGTCCCTCTGGGGTTTGGTCCGTGGGACTTCCTCAGCTGCTGCTGAGTTTTTCCAGCCAGGCAGTAATAATCCAAGCTGCACGGTGAGAATTTAAATACAGTGAGTTTTTACAACTACAGTTGCACAGGGTGAATCAGAAAACTCCAACCTCAGAACACAGGGTGAGACCTGCCTGGCGGTGGCAAGCTCCATGCCATCTTCATCAAATCCACGCTTGCCTTTTTGTGTTCTTCCCCATTTGTGAGGGGAAGCCCTTGGATGTAGGGGCTCTGGTGTGGTCTGTGTGAAGACTCCTAAGCTGTGGGTTTCCTTGAAGCCTCACGGACACCAGCCAGGCTTTTGAGGTGTTTGTGGCGCAGTGTGCACTCCTGCAATGGCAGGGGAATCTGCCTGGAAAGCCCCTGCTCTACCACTTCACTTGGGACTGATGCAGAGAAGATTGGCTGGGTGCTACAGCAGGACTGTGCTTTCTCTTGCCTGGTGAGGTGGGGAGCTGTGCTCTGAGCTAACGGGGTGCCCTGGGCTCTGCTGTAGCCACTAACTTAGCACTGCATTGCAGTGCCACGGGAGGTGGCCATCCCTGCAGCAGCCCCTGTCCTGTGTTCCCCTGGGAGAGGAGATCCGGAGACCCTGTGTGTGTGAACCAATTGAGACCATGTCTGTGGAGTAGCAAAGGAAGGGAGTTGTGCTGGGCTGTGTGTGGATCAGGGGAAGCTGAGGAGAAGGTTTCTCCCCATGGCTGCAGGATGGTTGATGGGAAGCAGCTGGGGTCAGATGCCCTCTCAGTAGACCCAGGAGATGGGCACCCACTGTGGAGAGCTGCAGGCCTGCTCAAAGGCTTCCTGCAGCACCTGGAGGCTTTCTTCCACCCCATTGTTGACCAGTGAGAGGTCGAAGTAGTGTGCGTATCGGCTCCGGATGCTCTCTGAATCCTTCTGGAGCTGCTGCAAAGCCTCTGACTGCAAGAAATGGGAGAGAGTGCTCAGGAGGCTGGGGAAGAGGGGAATTTCACAGCCCACCCCAACAGGCAAACTCCCTCCTACCACCAAAACAGCTCAAGTGGTTGCTAAGTATCAGAGCACAGAGCATCCCTGCAGCTTGTCTGACAAGCTAGGAGCTGTTGTGCGATCTCTGGGAGTGTGTGTCTGGGGGTTTTGCTGGACTTTTATGCAATGCTGGGAGCATCAGGTTACCTGCTAGAGTAAGGCCAGACCTGCTTGGTCTCATATTTATCTTTAAAATGCTTTGTGGCAGCTCCCTGGGAGGAGAAGGTTCACTGAGCAGCAGGCTGCTCATTACTATGCTATGCAGTGCAGCCAGCTCAAGGCCCAAGACTGGTTTCAAGGTAGGATCCCTGCAGGATGGTCCCTCCCCACTGGGTTTTGATCAGAACAGCGCTGGCTGGCAGAGCTGTACCAGCCTCCCTCTACTGGTTTTGGCAGCGATAGAGTTAAATTTCTTCATAGTAAAAGCAAAGCTGCCTGCCACCTCCTGCCGGTGTGGCTAGCCTGCACAGCTTTCCTGTTAGCAGGGACACCCCTGGAGTGTGTCCCTGTGGGCAGCTGTGCCCTCAACAGCAAAGTCCAGACCAATTCCCACATATCTCCCTAACAGAGCTTGAAATGCAGGCAGCTCCCTGCTTCTGGTGCGGGGAATGAGCGTGGGGTGCTGTGCTTGCTGCAGTGCTGCCGTGTGTTGTCTGGCAGCTCTTGGGGTGGAGAGAGGAGAGCAATAAGCAGTTTGCCTGGGTCATGTGAGCTCTGCTGGGTCACGTTTTGGCTCTGCTGCATCCCTTCTAGCAAGCAGTTACCTGAGCTGTGGCAGCTAGCTATATATAGTGCCTGCACCAGCGGGGCTGGCCCTGCCCACGGCGGCAGAAGTTAATTCCTCTGTCTGGAGGCAGTGGTGGGTGATGGGGCATGGAGGTGGGGGCAGCAGGCTGCATAACTGCCCTTTCTGCCCTGACACTTGCCCCCCTTTTCACCCCCCTTCCACCCCCTAGCCTGCTGCATCTGGCTTTACAATGCTCTGCAGTTTAATGTGCCTAATGCTTGTGCAATGCTTGCTCTGAGGGCTGCATAAATATGCTCCCTGCAAACTATCTATCTCAAGCCTTACGAACCCCAAATTAATAGGTTGGGAGAGGCGGCCTTGGCTGGCCATGAGTCCAGGAAGAGCACAGTCGTGGGGGTTTCCCTGTTCTCCCCTTGCTTCCTGTCTCCCTGCAGAGGTTAGCCCTCAGGGGAGCTAGTCCACAGGGTAGGCAGCACTGCTCTGTGTGTCAGGGGCTTCCTGGGAAATGGCAGCGTGTGGCTGCCGGCCTTGCAGTGCTTGGTGCTGCATGAGTTAACTGTGGTATTAGTACTGCTTTCATCCTAATTTTGGAGGGATGAGCATCTTAATGAGGCAAAGAATCAAAGGAGCTGCTGTTTGTGTGTCCCATTTGCATAGCTGATGGCAGAATAAATGTTCCTGCTCTGCAGCACTCCTGCAGCTGGAGACAGCCCTGGGTGCTGGGCTATGTGCCCTGCTACGTGTTAGTGGCTGATTATGCTGCAGGGATGATGGTTGCTGCGGGGGTGTCAATCTGGGAGGGAGTCTATGGCTGTAGGAATCGCCAATTCCTGTTTCTAAAGTCTGGGGTGAGGAAGTTGCCCTGCTCTCCTGGACCACAAAAATCAAAGCAGACAGGAAGAAGCTGATGTGGAGCAGGGAGAGAGCCCTGGGCTGCTGCCATGGGCTCCCTGCCCCCCTGCCATGGGCAGGCAAGCCTGGCCAGAGGGTGACTCAGCCTTGGCACCCTGCCACCCACCTGCTCTGCCTTGTCTGTTGGGGCAATGAAGACTATGAATGGGGAGAGCTCAGCCGTGCGGACAATCTTCAGGGTCTGTGGAGAGAGGGGTGTAGTTAACCAGTGTGGCCATTCCTCAGGGTGGGAGCTGTTCCCCATGCTGCCCCCCAGCCAGGGTGTGATGGTGCCCATGATGCAGTGACGGGCTAAAGGGGCCGCTCCTAGTCTGGGGCCATGGGCTTTCCGGGTGGACTCCTGAGCTTGGGGTTAGTCAGGTGATGTGGGGGCAGTTGGATGATGCTGGAGCAGGGGTCCCAGCATGGCTTCCTCTGCACCTCATGGGGGAGGATATATGGGCATCCCTAGCCCTGCTCTGGGCTGGCTACTGGACACAAGTGCCACTTTGCAAAGCAGCACCCACACGCTTGGTGTCGGAGAGGGGAAAGAGTCCCTGTGTGGGGCCTGTGCTGGCCCTGCACCCCCACTCCCACGGCAGCCTGGTCCTGGCCTTGTTGTCACAGCCAGGTGCATGCTGTGATGGGGAATACCCTTACTGCACCCGTGTCTTGAGAATGCAAATGCCACCCCAGCATTCCCTGGCCTTTTTCCTTTGGGACGGGCGGGTGGGCAGTGCACCAGGGAAGGCAGGGACAGTCACAGCCAGCACACAGTTCAATCTGTGGCAGCCCCTGTCCTGCCCACCCCTTCCCCTGCTCCCTACCTGGGGCTCAATGTCCAAAATAGCGACTTTGTCCTGCTGGTGGATTTTGTGCACTGTTTCAAACTTGGTGCCAAACATGTTTCCCTGGTAGCTTCCAAACTCCAGGAACTCGTTGGCTGAGATGTCCCGGGTCATCTCCTCGGTGGAGACAAAGTAGTAGTCTGTCCCATCCACCTCATTCTTCTTCTGGGGGCGTGTGGTGTCTGGGGAGGGAGGGAGATGGTGAGTGCTGGCCCCGAAAAGGACTGGGGAACAGCAGAGTGGGCAGCCTCTGCTCTGGGTGACCTGGGCATCTTGCCTTCCCTTTTTGAGTATGGGGCTAGGGCATGGAGGACCTGTGTACCTCAAGACTAGCCTTTACTAATCCCCCTTCAACTCCTTCCTGCTTGGGACAAATAGGGAACTCGGCCAGCCTGAGGAGAGCCATTGGGATGTGAAGAGTGAGGTGTCTCTGCAATGCGGGTGGTAGCAGCCCTGCAGCCATCTGTGGGTAGGTTCAGCCCATGGGACAGCAGGCAGGGAGGCCCTACAGTGTGCCCTGTATGGTGGCCTCTGACACTGGGGGCTTGGTGGAGCTGGAGGAACATCTCCCAACCTCCCATCTGCTGTCAGAAGCTCCTGGCTCAAGGATGTGAGAGGAAACGCGCCCTGTGCTGTGCCCTCCACCCTGGCTGGGCACTTACATGGGGGTGGGTACATGAACTTCTCCGGGTTGTTGCTGAGCAGAGCATTCTTGATGTGGCTACGGCCCACGCCGCTGGCCCCTGCAGAGAAGGAGGGATGGACGCTGGAGCCAGGCTCAAAGAAGCCTGGCAGGAGATGCTGGGGCCCCTCTGCAGCTCTGAGTCTGAGGAAAGGTGCAGAGCTCCTTGGGCCTTGCCCAGGATCTGCTTTCTGAGTTGGTCTGTGGTGTCTTCCAGCCCTGGAAGGAGGCTCTCCCTGCCCTGGGCATGCTCACTTCCAGTCCCAGCTGGAGACAGGACCGGTGCCCACCAAGCAGCCAGCACGGCTGGGCCGTGTGGGCTGCCTCTGCCTGCGGGGTCCACCAACAAGTGCTCAGTACCCACAGCGTGGGACTGCTTGCTTTGGTGCAGCTGCGCAGACCAGAGCTCCTTTTAATAAAAATTATCCATAAAGATACTTAGGAGCTGGAAACTCCTGAGTTAACTCTACCTCGGCATCGCAGTGCAGGTGCTAGACCATATACAGTACTGCACGGAGGAGGTCAGCCTGCTTGGTGATCACTGCAGGCAGAAGAAATGCTCCCCAGAGCCTACTAGGTTTTGAAGGGCAGTGCTGCCCCAGCCCCTGTCCAGTCCTGGTTCCCCCTGGGACCCACCACATGCAGCCCTTGTGCTGCGGAGGATGGGCAGGACCTACCGATGAGCACCAGAGTCTTCCTCTTGAAGGCAGGCAGCCTCACCACCTCCTCATATGAAACCACATCCAGCTGGTCAAAAACTGGGGTGGAGGAGAAATGAGACAGCGAGTGGTCAGAGCTGACTCAGCCACAGCAGCAGGACCACATGCGCGTTGGACTGAAGCCAGGTCCTTGGGCAAAATGGAGGGAGCAATCAGGGCTGGGCTGGGAGCTTGTCCCTGTTTGGCTACACAGGGAAAAGCGTAGCAGCCTCAGCAGCAAGCAGCACCTGTGGTGCGGAGGGGGTGCTGGGGAGCTGGACCAGCAGCCGCCAAAGGAGAAGCCAGACCTGCTTTCAGTAATTCTGCTCAGGACAGTAGGACCTAGGAGCTGGATGGGGAGGCGGCAGGATGCTGCAGGGAGCTTGTTGCTGGGGGAGCTTTATTTATCTTGCTGATTTACAGCCTTGTTTGTTGCTGGTTGGAGCTGCAGGCTGGGCTAGGAGCCAGCACGTCCTCAGGCACCTGCCTTTGCCGGTCCAGGGCATGCTTAGCACAGGGCATTTGCACAGGCAGCTGGGGGCAGGCTCCCTGCCCCACCAGGGACACAGCTTGGCAGCTGTGGGGAGCAGTTCGGGCTGCTCCCTAATTGCTGAGCAACAGCAAGGCCACCACCTGCCCTGCGTTCAGCAACCCGTGGAGTTTGAGGGCCCGGGAGCCCAACCTCCCAAGGAGCTCAGGGCCAGGAGTGCCAGGGCTTGTCACCGCAGGAGAGCCCGGGAGCTTGGTGCCTGGCTCCCGCGTGAGTCAGCCCTGGCCTTGGGCACTACAGAGCTGCATGGGGACACAGCTGTGGCCACCTGAGGGGTATGAGGACTTTGGAGAAGGGACTCAAAAAAGCTGACAGCTGTGGGGTATCCTCCCGAGGTTCCACTGCCAACACAGCTGGGCTGTTTGATCTGACTCCCATGGAGGACAGACCCACCCCTGGCCAGAGGCAGGAGTGATGGCCAGGGCTGGGGATGGAGCCCATTGCCCTGCTCACACTTACTTGAGCTGTGCTTGGCCAGGTATTTATCTTTGCACTTCTTCTTCTTCCCAAAGGGGCTACAGCTCGGGGATTCACTCTGACTGGACTGGGTGATGCTTGCCACACGCCTGCCGAGAGAGGAGGACACCACCATGGTCCAGCTGTCACCCCAAGCACTGGGGGAGCAGTGGGATTGTCACTCAGACATGCAAGGGCAAGAGGAGCAGGGTGGCTGCTGGGACAGGTAAAGGCTCATCCTGAGACAGATGAAGGGGACATTTGCCTCCTTTTCCCAGCAGTGACGCTGGTGTTACCCAACATGGTCACACTCATGGTAGCACACAGTCACTGTTCCCACCTCCACTCCCACATCCAGCCCTTCTGGCCAAATCTAGGGACCTACCACTCCTGCAGCTCTGGAGAAGGGATGAGTCCCGCCGACTCAGTACAGGAGCTCTCCACCCGGCCCTGCCACCAGTTGCTGTCATCCTTGTTTATGATTTGAATCACATCACCAGTCTGAAACTTCAGTCCCGCTTCCTTGCAGGGGATCAGGTTGTCTTTTTTGGGGTCGTAGTCAAACTGTGCCCTCATGAACATCTGCAAAAGAGAGAGCAGGCCGGAGTCAGCATGGCCATGCAGGGTGGCTGAACGTGGTCATGTCCAGCTCCTGGCCCCATATTGCATTCCCCGGCAGTGACTGCAGAGCCAGCTCCAGGCACAAGGTCCCTGCTCCACGAGGGACCCCAGCCCATGCTGCTTTCCAGGCCCCACGAGGCTGGGTGGGGAGAAAGGAAATGCACAGAGCCTTGGGGGAAGCTCTTGGGCATGGAGCTGCAGTGAAACGTACTGGTGGGTGAGGGAGGGAGGACGGCATCTTGGCCCTACTGGGAGCCAGTGAAACGGCTGCTGCCTCTAGGCAGGCCTGCATGCCCTACAGCTGGTGCTCGAACCCTGACATGTAGCCCCCCCACTGCAGTCCTCCAGGTGCTGCACAGTGCTGGTGAGCCGAGCCAGCTGGAGAGGAGTCCCACCACCTGGACCAACATGGGGCACAGCAACTGGGATCTGCAACGGGGTGAGCACAGAGGAGCCATCACAACAGTGCACCCTGCAATCCCATGTCCTGGGGACCCCAGGGAAGGCCGTGTCTCAATCCCCAGCTGCTGTGCCCTGGCCTCTCTCCAGCACCAGGCACTCTCCTGCATGGTACGGGGCCTTCGGGGAGCCAACGCTGTGGTGTCGTGTCCATCCCTGCCTGGGTCTGTCCTGGCCTCTTCAGCATCAACTACTCTTGCAACATTACTTTCATCACAGCTGCAACTGGAAATGAGCTGCTGCTGCTTCCCAGGCCACTGTGCCACCCTCCTGGGGCTGGGGAAGCCCTGGGGACCAGGAAGGAGTGAGAAAGTGGCCTTTCCCTGTCCCTTCTGCTTGCTCAGCTCTTTGGGAGGGAGTCTACAGCACCTGCTCCCAGTGGGGCAGCTCTTCCCCTGACCTCAAGCCCTCCTGAAGCCAGCAGGCAGCCGGGCACCCCTGGGCTCGCTGCCCCCGAGCATCTTTGCAAGGTCAGGAGAGAAATGGCATGTGGCTTTCACACATGGACCTTGTTTTCCAGGAAGGCTGTTCAGGAAGAACAGACTGTCAGAGAGCAACAGGATGGATGAGAGTCACCTATGCCCGGGAGGAGGGCAGACCACGCATGTGCACCCAGTGTTTTCTGCACTGCCGCTTGCTCTCGGTGCCTGGATGAACAGTTTCTCATCTGAAGTGCGGCTGCAACTGCAATTTGTCTCTGGCCAGCGCACCCGGCAAGATCAGGACCAGGTCAGGACCATGTTTGGGGCAAAGCCAAGGCAGGGTATGGAGGATGGTCAGTGAAAGGCAGGGTTTAGGAAACAAAGTAAGGCTGTGGCGAAGCACAGACCTCACATTGCCCTTGTTCCCCTCCTGGGGTTTTTTGTCCTGTGGGCCTGAGGCTGCTGGGAGCCCCGAGTCATGGTGCAAAGTTCTGCAGGCTCTCACACAAGTCATGGGTGCTCCCGGTTGTTTGAGACTTCTGTGATCACTCAGGAGGGTGCTGGGCCCCGAGCCAGTGGCATGCCTGGGGCTGCCCAGCAGTCGTGCCACTGGCAGGAGATCCTTCTACAGGGGAAGCAGCACTATCAGACCCAGCCTCATGCTTGCGCTAATGCAGGCTTCCCCTGAGCACAACCCTATCAAGTTATTTATCCCAGAAATGTAGCATGTAGCAAGCAGGCAAAGGGATTCACATGCGGTGATGCCTATGTCCTGTCCTCAGATGGCAGATACCCCCCTCAGATAGGCAGGGCCTGGAAAGTCATCCTCCCTGAGTAGGGTAGACCATGCTGTCCTTGTTCTACATTAAAACAATTTCCCACAGTATGTCCTCCTTCAGCAGTGCTTCTGGAGGCATAGGGCCAGCAGGACACAAACATGGTTCCCTTTCACTGCCAGAAAAGCAGAGCATATGGATCTAGCTGTCACATGCAATCTCTCACAATGGAAGACAACAAAAGTGGAATCTCCTTTCAGGATGAGGACTGATGCCTGCTTTGAAAGCACTTTCTGGCACCAGGTCATCAACATAAACACACAAGGGACACACAGCAAGCACTGCCCAGGCACCTGCCTGGAGCCCTCTGCTCCCGCAGCCCTGGTACCCCAAGCTAGACATAGCCAGGTCACTTTTGGAAAGGCTGTCCCTTACACCAATTAGGAGTTAGCATCAGACAGCTCCAGGCATCACCCACGGACTGCAAAGGGCTAGCTCCAAATGCAAGCTATTTGCCTGCCTGCTGCCAGCCCCCTCTCTGGGGCTGGAAGCCCAGGTACTGAGCAGGCTCCAGCATGAGAAGCCCTGGTCTTTCTTTAAAGTCAAAAGGCTGTGGTTTGCGCCTGGGAACAGGTTGGAGGTGACCTCGAGAGCCCTGAGAGCTCAGTGCTGCTTCTTATTAGGATCCTCCCCAGCAGACCTGCCCCAAGAAACACTCCGTTGGCCTCAAAGTGGCTGGCTGCCAGGCTGTGGGGCAAGCCAGGGCAGGGGGGTATTGTGATGCCAGGATCTGCACCGTCCTGCCTGCCAGGCCCTGAAATGAAGGTTATCATCAGGATAACCAGGATCCAGGAGTTGAAACAAAATCAAAAGTCCACTCTCGGTGGTGGACTGCAACAAGCAGAGACGTGGGCAGCCTGTGAACTGTGGTTTTGGGGAGCAGACAGCACCACGGCCCTGGACACGGCAAGAGGGAGGACAGCTGTTGCTGGGAAGGAGTTTGTCTGTGTGTCCTTCCCTGAGCCCACAGCCAGCCTTGGGTGAGCCAGCAACTGTGTTCTTTTTCTCAGAGGTAACTTTTCCCCTGGCACTGAGCTGGCCTGGCTGATTGGAGCTGGCTGGGTCGGGCCAGGGAGGCCATATGGACAGCAGGGAAGGGCAGATATAGGCCAGTATTTAATAAACAAACACGTGCAATGCTGGTTGAGCTGAAACGGGGACAGCATGGGCTGAGCAAGAAACGGAGACAGTTTTCACTTGCCACCATGTTCAGAGACTTCAGCTTCTCCACGTAAGGAAGGAGGGTGACATGGGCTCCCCTAGCCCTTCCCAGCACCCCCACCCTCTGCCTCTGAGCCCCTCTCCCACTCCTGCTTGTCCATGACGGGGGTGCTGCGCTGGGGTTGGCTCCTGCACCTGGAGACAGGACAGCATCCCAGCCACCACGCACTGAAGTCTTGGCAGAGGAGCCAGTCCTCTCCACTATCATGAGTATTTCAGCCACAGCAGGACTTCAAAGGCAAAGCCAGGCAGGTGTCACCCCCTGCCACAGCATGCCACCCCCACCCTGGCAGTGGCAGCAGGCACAAGGAGCTACCTTCCTCTCCCCTTCCACTTCCTTCCTCCCACTCACTGCTCACAAGCGTGCTGGCGGCATCTGGACCTACGTCACCCTCCTTGCAGCTGATGCACCAGGCATCACTGACAGCGGGGAGCAGTGAGAGCCTGGTGCTGCACCTGGAGGGGCTGCTGTGGCCCTGTAATGGAGATGTGGCTCTAACAGCCGTGGCTCTGAAGGTGGCAGGAAACTCTCTCATGCTTCCTGGTGTGCACATGCCGCTGCTTTCCCATCACCAAACACTGCACACGTGTAGCACTGTGGCTCAGGCATCCCAGGCCCATGTTCCTACATACACATTGGGTAAATACATCCACACAGGGCCAAAATCTGCTTGTTTGCAGCGATGTAAGCACAGGATAGGTCCCTTCATCCTCCAGCAGCTCAGGCAAGGCAACTGGGCAGCCATCCCCTTGTCCTTCCCCTGGCTCAGCACAGCTCTGTCCCCAGCACTGGTCCCCTGTGGTTTGCTCTGGTCCCACCTGGCCCCACAGCCATGTCCTGGCACAGCCCACGGGTCTGGAGGCTGCACTTACCTGGAGAGCAGGGAGGCGGCTTTGTTGATTGGGAATGACTTTTATTGAGACCATCCCCTTGGTTTCTTTCTAGTGAACAAAGGAAGGGAAGAAAGAAGAGTTGGAGGAGGTGGTGCCTGGAGGCAGCCCGACAGCAGCAACCTGTGCAGGGAGCTGCTGAGTGCCAGGACCTGCAAAGGCAAGGCTCCTGAGTGCTTCCCAGCCATGCTGTGATGCTGGGGGACACCACAGCCTGGCCAGAGACAGCTCTGCTAAGGCTGGGCTAAGAGCCGTGGCATCATAGCTTTGCCACGCTTGTCCCATCCCCATGGGGGGACACCAACACCCCCACAAGGAGCTGGCTGTGGGCACTGCTAAACATCACCAGAACGAACATGGAGATCTGTATTATCTTGGGTCTGGCTGCCCCAGTGAGGAGCCTGGGAGGAGAGGCTGGTTCTGCCAGGTCCACTCCATCTGCCCCCTCCTTGCTGGCCTCTTGCTCCTGCCCTCCTGGTGACATTAGAGGCACAGCACTCCCTTGCCTGCCACAGGCCAGATGCACTGTTGCCCCATGTGCTTCACAAGACCTACATGGTCCCATGGGGACAACCACATCTGGAGGCTTGGAGAGGCCTCCTGGGCCAACCACCCTTCTCTGGAGGCAGACAAAAACAAGCTCCTCCTTGGTCCCGCTGTCTGGAGCACAGACATCCCACCACCAGGCAGCAGAGGACCGTGGCACTGCAGCCGGGCCAGGACTCCTGCTTAGGCTGCTGGTGGGTGACCTCAGCACCACCACCTCCCTTCGGCTAGGTCCCACATGTTGGGCATGGATCAGGATGGCCTCAGTGTGTGAACCCAAGGCAGGTCTGAGACCCTGTCCAAAGTTGTCTCTAGCAAGGGCCTGGCACTGTGACTTCAGCAGCAGGAAAACGGCACCAAGGTGACCTGCAGGAGCGGCTCAGGCCTGCAAGAGCAGGCAGCCCTGGGCTGGAGTTGCACACCAGCCTTGGCAAGCAGAGGTGGTTTCCAAGCCCCACACACATCAACACATGTCAGGGACCCAGTCAACAGCCTTCGCTGCTGCTCTCGGGAAGCCAGAAACAAGCAGCAAGCACAGACCACCAAGGCTGTGTACACAGACCTGGTGCTTGGCTGTATTACAGCACCCCGGCACAGCGGCCCTGGTTCCTGCTGCATCACACTGCTGCAGGCAGCTGTGTGTTGGCTCTGGTACCTAGGAGGGGGTGAATGCTCAGCCAGCATGCACAGCTGCAGGCCAAAGGGGTCCTTCCTGGGGAACAGCCCTGCCAGACACAAATACCTACCAGCATCTTTTGCAGCTGGTCAACTGAGCGGTTGCTCACACTCTGCCCATTGATTTCTATGATTTCATCACCCACATGAAGGGAGCCTGCCAGCAACAGGAGAAACATGAAAATGCAGGACCGGACAAGAGCTGCTCACCAAACCCAAACTACACAGCTCCACCAGCCTCCCAACCCCCTGGGCAAGCTGTGGCCAGGACACCGTGGTGTTTGTCTGGGCAATGCTTGTGGAGCCACACGTCACCTAAGCACGTGGGACTAAAGCACAAGGGGAATGAATTCTTCCCCCTCCACCCAATACACACACTTCATCCAGTCTGAAGGTCATTAGGTTGCTTTCCACTGTGTGTCCTTCAGCACTTTAGAGTGGTCAAAGCACCTGTTTCAGAGTTATTCAAACCCAACCCCAAGTACCTCACCTGAAGCCAAATGACAGCCTCCTTACAGGGCCCTTAACACAAGCATTCTTGACTTTGTGTGTTTTCAGTTTATATACCCAGCCAGATTACAGCCTCAGATACACTGCTATAAATCAGGCTCCAGTAGCGTTATTGGAATGGCTCCTGGGTTATTTTGGCAGGATAAATGCCAAATATTATCCTGGGTGGATAATATTTGTGGGTGAGCTCAGACTTCCCACTTGGATCCAAGGCTGGAAAAGGGGCCTCTTCTTCGAAGCACAGAACATCTCATTTCCATGCCCCCTTGGCAAGACCCAAACCCAGAAAATAGGACCTATTTCTTTCTTTTGGCACCTTCTTTTGGTCTGCAGAGACAATCCACAGCAAGCCTGTCCCACCTGTGCACTTTAGGAATGGGAAGAGCTTCCCCCATGGTCTCTGGGGTATGATCCATCTCTCGTTACAGTGACCCCATCATGAGACGGAGACAGACGGTCTCTGGTTCCTTTTTGGGAGAGCCCTTCCCCCAACCCTTCCGTTCTCCCTAAAGCCTCCAGTGTATTAACATGACAACCATGCAGAGAGACCAGTGAGCCCTGAGTTCCTGACATATTCCTAGTGGAGGAACGGACACAGATGTCCACGTCACAGGGGAAAGCCAGCAGTGCTGGGGGGCTGCCTTATCTCTGCATGGAAAGAAACCAGCTGCAGACGTGCACCCCATGCACTGCCTCTACAAGGGCCTCATTACCTTGTCTGTGAATCATGCCCCCGTGGAAGATCCTGGCCACCATGCAGCTCTGCTTGTCGTTGAGCTTCAGCGTGATTCCCTGGAAGACAGGAAAATCCATGACTGCTCGCTGGAGGGGAAAGCTTGCACGCTCTCAGCAAAGTCCTCTCCAGGCCCACGTCCACGGTAGGCTGTGCAGTGGCTGGGGGGAAGCCCCCTGGCTTGGCCAGCCCAGTCTGCTGCAGCTCCTCTTGGCACAAGCGCCACCACCCTTTGATGGGGCTCGCTCTGGGTCCGCAGGCAGGAGGCAGGATCCAGCACCCTCTTCCTGTGGCCGAGGTCTCCAGCAATCTCCTGCTTCTCCCAAGGCCAGCCCATTGGCACGACTCTAGCTGCCCCTCTGCCCCCCTGGGTGCCACCAGGCTTTGGGATCTTGCCAGCTCTCACCATGGGTTCCTCCGTGACCTTCTCGAACTGGATGAGGCGTATCTTCCGCACCTCGCGGCCATTGCTGTGGGAGGGGCTGCCCAGAGTCGCTGAGCCATTGGTATAAATGTCCTCAGTCATGGCATTCGGGGACTGAGTGATGGCCTGTTGGGGCAAAACAAAGACCGGGGTTTAGGGGCTCCACCTGAACGGGGCCTGGGAGTGCCGGCTCCCTGCTGTGGGGCTGAGCTACTCCACCGTGTTAGGGTGCTTGGGGCGCAGGTGGGGCATAGGGGGAGGAGAAACCCATGTGCTGGAGGAGAGGACAGTAAGAGCAAGAAAAGAAAAACAGCAAAAGAGCTTCACCCTTGAAGATGTGGACTTGATCTGCAGTTTTCCAGCCTGGGAAACACAGGAGGCAAGAAAACTTTGGAAAAGTTACAGGTAGCAGAAGCCAAGAGTCCACAGCTGACCATCTTCTGCAGCAATGAGTCCCAAACACTACTTGTGTTGCAGCAGCACTTGGCCCATAGCTGTCTTGTGGCAGAGCATAAAGCCCAGGACAGCTTCACTGAGTGAATGGAACAGTTTGGGATTCACCCCTGAGAACTGGGGCCAGGCACTGCTCTTGCTCAGTTTGCAAGTTCAACCCTTCCTCTTCTACGTAAATGGGCAACTGACACAGTGCAGAGCCACGTCCACATCCAGGCACTGAAGGCAACATGCTCCCCAAGCCAGCCAGAAACTCCCCATTCCCCGCCCCAGCACCCAGCTACAGGCCAGTTCATGCTGGCCAGCACTGGGAAGCCAAGCAGGGGCTTTCAGCCATGGGGAAACCTCTGTTCTTTGTCTCCAGCAGGCACTGGCACGAGGGCAGGTGGAGGGTGCATGGGATCCTGGGATCCAAACTTGCTCTGCCATGCAGCAGGGACACTGCAAAGTGAACTGCCACCTCCCAGCCTGAGAAAGCCTGGCACAGTCCTGTTAAACCCCTCAGGCACACTGGGCAACGTATCCGCACAGCTCACAGATGCACCAGTTTGGCCCCCAGTGTAGTGGACTTCCCTTGAGCCTCTCCCAAATCAGTGCTGGCCCAGCAAAACCCAGTCCAGCTTTGATCTGCAGCTCCTGCCCGCCTTGTCGGCACGCTCAAATCCCCACACCAGCCCATGAGGCAAAGCAAACCCTCCTGGCTGCCCCACTACACACCAGGCTGCCAGCTTTGCTGCCCAGTTTTCAGCTTGCACCCTCCCTCCCAGCAGCACCCAGGCTGGGAGCCACAGCCAGCAAACCTGCAGGGACACCCAGCAAGGTCCTCGCTGGCTTTAGTCCTGCATCAGCGATGCGGCATGCCATGCCCAGCCAGGCAGAGCCAACACCTCTTGCTGCCACAAGCCGACTTGCCAACACCTGACCGAGTGCCAGGCCCCAGGGCCCCGTGCCAGCAGCTGGGGAAGCAGCAGCCTGAACCTGCCACCCTGGCTCGCTCTCACCCACCACAGGCACCCGGCCCGGAGCAGAGAAGAGGCTGCAGCCCCATGCCACCAAGGGGCAAGATCTGGCCAGCCTGTGGAGAGATTCGTGTGGGTGCAACTGGGGTGAAGAGCATTTGCTGGTGGGGTGCAGCCATGGCACTAAACCACAACAAAATTAGCTTTTGTAGGGATGTGCCCAGAGTGCTGCCAGGCTGAGGCAGAGGCCCAGCCCTGTGCAATGGCCAAAAGCAGGGAGGGAGCCAAAGGCAGGGGTGGCAGAGCCAGGGCTAGCCAGGTCAGCAGGAGAGGCGCTGGCAGAGGGACGGACCAGCATTGAGGCACGGGCACTGTCGCAGCCTCGACGAAAGGGCACTGGTGGGGCTGGGCCGGGGTGGAAAGGGTGCAGGGAGCCGTGTGCCCATGCTGTGGCAACGGGGAAGATGCATGATCTATTGTTAAGCCAACTACTTCTAAAAGAGCCAACCAACCTCCTCCTCAGAGGAAAAAGGTGACTGCATGGGCTCCAGCTGCCGATGGCTTAAACATGGAGGAGGAGGCTGAATCCCAGCCCAGAGCAGCGCCCAAGCCAAGGACTCGTGGGGTGGAAGGAAGAGCGACTCGCAGCCCCCCAGCCTGGCTTGCCAGCCCCAGCAGGGCACGCTGCTACCATGCCGTTCACAGGGCAGAGGGTCAGATCCAGCAGTGCAGGTGCCTAGAGCCGGCCCTTAGCTCTCTGCTGGCTGTCCCGGCTCTGCCGAGCCAGTGGGTGGGAGGAAGAAGAGAAGGACGAGGAACTTCTCCAGCCCTGCCCAAGGCCAAAGTGCCCGTGAAGTGGTTTGAGTCAGCACATATCACACTTATCCTGGTCATGCCTTGGGAAAGTGTTACACCGTGCAATCCCTGGCTTCAAACCTCTAGGCTCAGCATAGCCCGATGACCCAGGACACAGCACAGCCTGCTCCAGAGGCTGGGAGTTACCGTCCCCGCCGTCCCCACCACCCCCACCAGCTGAGCCTCCCAGCCCTGACCTTTGCTTTTTGCTGAGAGCTGGAGAAAACACCCAGCCCGTGACGCTGACGCAGCACCAGTGTCACCCTGGTGACTCCCAGAGAGCAAGCCTTGTCACCAGAGACTTGCTGCTGTGCCTGGGGATGGCCACCAGTCACGTGATAGCAGCTCTGAACCCAGCAGGGTCCTCTGGCAACTCCCTCTGCCCTGAACAGAGCCACACTGGGATGGCGTGGGCTTTTGCTGACCACGCTGGGCAACCAGGGGATGGGGATGGGAAAATGCCCCGCTCATGAGGAGAACCAGGACCCACGGGGTGGCAGATTCCAGCCCCAGCGTTGGGCATCCAGAAGCCAGAGACAGGAGACGTGCGCAGCTCTCACGCTCCATGCATGTGAGCCAGCTGGCCGGAACGCCTACCCTGCACTTTCCTGGCAGCTGCCACACTCTCGGCCAGCTTGGCCCAGCGTACCCTGTGACCTCAAGAGCCTTTCGAGTCATGCTGGCGGCGGGCCAGACCCTGCTACTTACGTGCTGCTCCGCAGGAAATATCTGCAAGTGCTGCTAAGAGCTGGCTCTGTGGTCACCAGCCACTGCCGGTTCTGTACAGCCCTGGAGTTGGTCACTGCTGGGGCCAGCCTTAGGGCAGACATGTGGCTAGGAGGGTGGGGGCTGAGCTGTGCAATAGGGCTGCTGGGTGCTGGGCAGGGCTGAAGTGGCCCTGCCCAGCACCCCTACAGGTGCCTTGCAGCTGGCTGGTGAGGGTACAAATCCTCATGCACAAATCCTGCTCCAGGTGGCAATGCACAGAGGAGCCACCAGCTCCATGTGTTAGAGGTGCATCCTAGCTCCCTGCCTTCATTTTCCTCAAGACCCCGGATTTCTGCCCTGTATCCCAGGGTGGAGGGAATGGCACCAGCTCCCCAGGCAGTGTTTGCCAACAGGGAATTCAGTGAGTGTGGAGCAATCCTCGGCGAGGACCCCAGGGCTTAGTGTCCTGTCCCCCAGCAGGGTCAGCGTCATCTGCCAGGGTTGCTCCTGCTGCTGCACTGGCTCAGCTGGGCTGCACACTACCAGGCAAATCAAACATTAACTGGCAGCTTGTTTGCAGGAAGCTGAAGCAGCACTTGGGGAAAGCAGCACCGTAGTGCAAAGGGCACGTTCAGTGGTTTGGTTCCTGGGCTCTCCTTACTGCTCTAACCAAGAGACTTCAATATCAGGTGGCCTTGAAAGAGCAGGGCTCCCTGGCGAGCACGTGGAGAAAGGTCAGATGCTGCTGGCTTTGCCAAGCAGGCCCCCAAAGTACAAGAGCTTGGATGCAGGAGGGAACCCTGGAGCCAGGATCCCCCAGGACTGCCCTCTTGGCTGGCAGGGAGGCATGCTCCACTGCCCACAGTAAGCAACAAAATCCCAGCTCCCTCCAGGAGTCATCACCCCTCACATTATAATCACTGTGGGTATGTGCAGGGAGGCTGGGGCACTGCTTGGTGCTGAGATGTCCTGGCCCAGCAACCAGAGTGGGAGTAGACCGCTCTCTAGTGCTCCAACCTCGCCTCCCCACTGTCCAGCAGATGTGTGCATCATGGTCTCAGTACAGCTTTTTAACAGAGCAATGTGTAAAAAGAGCAAACTAGCAAAAAACCGAAGAGCTTGGGAGTTGCTTTTGGGCTGTTCCAGCAGGCTGGGGAGCAACAGCCATGTGGACATTTAGAAGTTATTCATCCCTGCCTTCTGCTGGGGGCTACTGCCTTCTCAGGTCTGCCAGCACAACTGTGGGAGCAACCTCACCCAAGATGCCTTCCAGCAATATGATCCAGGTTTTTTGTTTGTTTTTTTTTTTAAAAAAAGGCACTTAAACCAAACAGGATTACATTGCTGACAGTGGGAAAAGGCCTGGCAACACCAACAGGTTGCAGTGGGATGGGGAACAGAGAAACAGGAGGGATACAGGCAGTCATGGAGGCCAGAAGATGCCACCAGCTCTGCATGCCCTCACACTGACTCCAGATCATGGAGTGCTGCAATGGAGAAGGGCCAGATTTTCAAGGGAGCACAGTCAGTTTTGCTGAGGCACCATCTTCCCACCAGGAAAGGCTGATGCAGCCTTCCAGATGTGTTTGTGAAACTGGTCACCTCCAAGGGAGAGTCAGTAAAACCACAACACTGACAGAAGAAACCTTGAGGAGCTGCCCAGACGCTCCATCCCCACCTTCCAGAACAAGCCCTGCAAAACGGCTTTTCCCCTGCAGCCGTTACAGACTGGAACATGGCAAAACGCATTTGAGATGAAAAAGTTGGAACCAGCCCTCCCCACTCCATTTTGGTCAAGCCTAGAAGTTTTGCTCGGCTTTCAACCACTAGTTTTGCCTTTGGTCATTTCAGGATCTGGTCCCTGAGGACTGTGGCCGTGGTCTGCTCTGGAGCTGGCACCGGTTGGATGCCAGGAACCGCTGCCCACAGGGAAGTGCAGTGTCGCCTCTGCACCCTCAGCACTCTCTGCAGAAGTACCCTCCTTTTCGCCACCGGACTCCCAAAGGTCACATTCGCTGCCCATTTTACAGCTGGGGAACTGAGTCACGGCCGATAAGGAGACATGCCCAAGGTCACCCTGCCAACCAGGTGCACAGGTAGGAATAAAGCCCACACCTCTTTGGTAAATCTGTGTCATCTGGGAGATAAGGAAAAGATATGCAGGCATGTGGTGGGGCTCAAGAGAAGAGGGCAAGTGGCTTCCTCCACTTCGGCTTGTTTTCTAGCAATGACATGGCTTCCACTCACCAAGGGTTTGCATGCCCTGCCACCACGGGAGGAAAGCAGGACGGCACTTCCCTGCACATGGCTCTGCCAGAGGAAATGGGGAAGAGAAACCTCCCAGCTGCCCTGTTTGACTCCAGCCAAGGAGCAGCCAGTCAGACCCAGCACCCCTCCCAAGAGCTGCTGCTGGGCAATGTCCCTACTGTCCCAGAGGGGCCCACATCCACCGTGGGCCAGCACTGTCTCTGCATGCACACGACACAGGGATGAGCGCATGAATGACTGGCAAGCTCAGGACACATAACCCCAGTTGGGTGCCAGCCCCACAGAGCTCCTCTTAAAAGGCCCCAGGCAGATCCCAGTTCGCCATCTCTCTCTTTATCCCTACTGGAATAAATATATTGTAACACCAGTGAGCTGTAGGCCAGCTCCTACATTTTCCATGCCCTGCTGCCACTGGCAATTTATCCCCGCTCTGCCTGTGGCCAGGCAGGCCCTCTGCTTGGATCCTGCGGGCAGAGGGATGGGAGAGCTCCTCTCAGCAGGTGCCTGATCCAGGCACTTTGCTTTAAAAGCTTTCTTCTTTTTTTTTTTAAAGCACTCTGCCAGGGTTGAGCCATAAAAAGCATGCAAACCACTGGTGTGGGACAGATCTGACAAGCCTCTTTTGGATGCTGTAGTGTCCAACAGGATGGGCCAAGGACAGCACTTGAGGAAAATTTCCTCCCTGCTCTCAGAGGCTCCCCACAGCTGCAAGGAAACCTTAGCCCAGGCACATTATGCCATGGCTCTGTCAGGGACTCCTGTTCAAAGCTGAAAATCTCTGCTGGGAGAAAAGCACCAGCTGCTTAGCACTGGGAACTGCTGACCTTCTCCCGGTTGCACCCAAGCTACCCCAAATGACACCGGCTGGGGAAGGAGCCTTCCCAGCACAACCGAGATGTCTGGTGCAGCCTGTTCTCCTTCTGCTGGAGGTGGGGTGCACGTGCCCCCCCGGCCCACTCCCTGCCCCAGGGTCGATGTGAGAAGGGCTGGTTGCATCCTCTTTCTCTGGGGCCGAGACCCACCACCACCACCCCTCCAGCCCATGCTATGGACCTGAAGGTTGCTCAGCAGCTGAATCAGCTCATGTGACAGGCAGTTCCAGTTCAGACCAGCTACAACTTTGCAGCAGAACAAGCACATGCTCCTCTGTGGCAGGATGCTGAAGCCTTCCTCCCCTCCACCCAGCTCCTTCTTCCCTGCCTGGCCATGCTGTGCCATCCACTGGCTGACCATTCCCCAAGGTGCCCCACATCTCCCAGCGAGGAGCCCCGCTCCTGGGGTGTTAGGGACCAGCAATGCCACATACAGGGCACATACCTGGATGCCCACCTCCTGCCCCCCTTAGGGGCCCTGCTCCCGCCCTTGTGCAGGAGGGACGGGATGGAGGGGAACCCCCAAGGGCTCTGTGCCGGGCCTGAGCTGGGCTCAGGGTGCTGGGCTAAAGGCCCGCAGGGAAGGGGACGCACAAGGGACGTGGGATGGAGCGGGGCACCCTGGGTCTCCCTGCCCGGCCTCGGCGGGGGAGGGGGCCGGGGGGGCAGAGACGCGC
>NW_008796057.1:266595-277290 GCF_000699145.1 Aptenodytes forsteri
GTCCCAGAAGTAGAACGGGTGGGGTACGGCGTCCCTGCACAGGCGGCACATCAGCACCTCCAGCTGCCACTCAGAGCCTCACCTCGCTGCCCGCGTGGGGTCTTTTCCCCCATGAAACAGTGTCCCCATTATGTCTCTGCTGGGAACAGCCCTTGGCCCGTGCCAGCCCCTAGACGTGCCCAAGCACTAGCAGAACTGTTAGCCTGCACACTCTAGGGAGGGTGCTGACAAGTTTGGACGCCCATGGGATTCTGCTGGGGGGGGCTGGCTGCAACCGTCACACCAGCTCACGTGCTTGCCAAAACCAGGGCGGGAGAGTGGATCTGAGACAGGCTTTGTCCCCTCACAGCCAGGGCAGAGGCCCAGCAATCACACAGGGAGCACCTCTCCAAAGCAGTATTGGTGCATACCTGGCTCTCTCAAGCCGACAGTCATCCCCGGGCCCCACTGGTGTGCAAAGCGGCATGTGCTGGGCTCCAGGGTGCCTCCAAGGTGAGGAGACCCAGGGATTTCTCTGCGCTGTGGCAGGGGCAGCCCTGTTCTCTTTGCGCTGTTCTGGGTCTTCCACCTCCTCATGCACCTGCGACTCGTGTGGCTGTGGGTGGGATGGCAGATCCCTGCATTCATGAGCTGTGGGTGGTGGGAAGGGCTGTTGTCAAACTTTTTGTGCTCTTGCTATGAGTCTTACTGATGCCAGAGCCTCAGGTAAAGTCTGAGCTTTATTTAGGGATGGGAAAATAATTCTGGTGGAATATCCTTTAAGATAATCACTGAAAGGTTTTTTCATGCCATCCCTGGGATCCTGGAGGTTTTGAGGTTTCCTTGCACCAGACTCCCACACTGCTGCTAGACGAGTTCCCCAGGTTGCCTCAGTCTAAAGTTACCCTAAGAAATACAAGAAAAAGAAGGGTGTAAATCCCTAGAGAAAGGAAACAGGAAAGCAGGGGAATAAGAGGAGAAAAAGAAAAGAGAGAAAATCCATCTTGTTCTGACAGCAAGTTTCTCCTGCCCTGTGGGAATAAAACTGCTCCTGACTGGGCTATCAGAAAGCCCAGAGTGCTGTGAGACGTGGGGAAGAGGAGGTGTGGGAGCTGCAGGTGCTGATGTGACCGGCTCGGGCAGCTGCTCTAACGCCGCCAGGAGGAAAGAGCCCCAGCAGCACAGCCTGGGCAGGGAACGAGGAGAGAGCTCTGCTGCAGCAAGGCAGCCCAGCCCTGCCCCTCACAAGGTGGGTGCTCAGAGGCAGGAGAGGTGCTGGGGGGGGTCTGCCCCCAACACATCCTACAGGGGAATTCAGACTGTGTCATCAGGAATGCATCATCTTTGTATGCAAACAGAGCCAGAAAGCTTACTTCTTGAGCAGATGTCCTGATCTGGAAGCTTGGGGAAAGTTCTGATATAAGCTTTGTGCTCTGGGGCCCTGTCTGCTTTTTTTAAACTTACTTTTAACTATGGCCTCGTAGATGGGGGACTAACTTTTGGTCAGCATCCTCCTTGTAAATCTTCTCCTGCTGCATCTTACACAGGTGGCTAGAGGTGCACCTCCTCACTGCCACATCTTGCTCAGGACAGTGGGGATTTCAGAGCTATGACCCAGACAGCACAACCCAGAGGAGCAAACCTGCCCCAGAGAAAGGGACTACCAGATGGTGGGCGATGCACACATGTACGTGAGGCAGCAGAGGAGCAGCAGGAGCAGCAGGGTGACGGGGAGGATGTACAGGAGTGCCTGTGGGAAGTTCTTGTAGAGGTGAGACCACATGTCACTCAGATAGTCTGCCAGCCAGGACCAGTGGACGCCTGCAGAAGAGACATGTCCTAGTGATTGCAAGGAAGTGATGGGAGAGGGATGTGAGCCAGGGCCCACGCTCCCAGGAGGTCTTTGTGGGATAGGCAGTGGTCAGGGCTGCTTGCCTCAGGGGGGTTTGCTGGTGGCAGACCCAGGGATGTTCAATCCTGACTCAGATTTCACATGCCTGATGCTGCCAAAACGAATCTCTCTGATCCCAGAAGCTGTTTGAGTCTTGCAGCAAAACTCTTTACTGGGGAGAGCAGAGAGATGCTAGAAACCCTTCTTTTTCTTGGATCTGAGTGTATTTTGAGGCAGGGTCAGGCCTTCTTCCCTGTGCTGATGTGCATCACCCAGCCCCTCTCACTCCACGCACACACACCACTTCCCTCACTCTGGGGCCACCATAAGGAACTTCAGCCCCAAGACAAAGCCAGTGCATTCTGTGCAAACTGGTTTTACTTGTGTGCACAGCAAGTGGAGGAGCAAGCCTGGTTGTGCACCCAGGTACACAGAGAATGAGAGGGTCATTTGGGGCAGCGCGAAGAGTGTTCCCTGGTCGGGGCTGCTGGGTGCCTTGTCTGCTGCAGGCTGAGGCCAACAGGGTGGACAGGGAGCCCCCAGATCACAAGGGGCAGTGTGCCCACCCCTCCAGCGTTGAAAAACTTCATCCTTCCCAAGAAACTTCCTGGAAAACTCCAGCCCCCGGGGCTGAAGTCCCTGCAGTGGTCTCCAGCCCAGGACTGCCCCGTAGGGCTAGCTGCCCACCCCTTTCTCCTCCATGGCAGATACGTCAAGTGGATGGGGATTAAAAGGCAGAAACCCATGGATCTGCCACTCAGAGGCGGCTGGAGCGGGCAGTCAGAGCTGCTCAGGGCAGGGTCTCCCGTTGGTCCCCCTCCTGTGGCAGCTGTTGCGCACCTATGTGGGATCACCTGCTGGAGTCTTCTGTATCATCCACATGTAGCTCCAGATCCACTTCCTGCCCTATCCTCAGCCTCACACTGCCCAGCTGGGAGGTGGCCTTGGGCTTTCTTGAGGAAATTATGCCACTTGCCAGGAATTATGCCACTGTCAACAGGGCTCAGCCCTAGGTTCCTGCTCAAAGAAGAGGAGTTGCCAATCCGCTGAGTAAATAAGTGCTTTAGTTATCCGACATGCAGAGCAGCTTGAGCTGGGTGCCTCCAAAGAGGGACCCCGAGCAAAGAAATCCCTGGACACAATCTAAGTTCCCCACTCTGACCAGTAGTAATATTAGGATCTGGGGTCTTCCAGTTCTTCACTGGGTCCCTTCATTGTCTCTAGGCAGGCCATTTCTTCTCTGGGTTGCTGTGTCAACTGATGGTAGCAGCCTTCCTTTCTTCCTTATCTTCCAGCTCGAACTAGCTCTGGGGCCTTCTTTTACTTAACTAGGTAAAAGTTCAACATATCTGGGTGAAAGTTCACAGCTTGCAGCATAAGGCTTCAGCAAATTTAGCTGCTAATGCTAAGCAAGTTCTGCATAAGTAGTATACCAAATCGCACAACAGGCTTGCAATGACAGTAGAAGATCAGAGCAGTCAGCACCAGGAGCAGAAGAAAGACAGCTATGAGGGCCATGTTTTGCAGCTGGGCATGGTGGGACCTGTGGCCCAGACTTCATCTGCAGGGTTCCCTGGAAAGCCTGTAAAATCAGATGAGATTTGTAAAATAGGATAAGAAAATAATGGACTAGGTCGGGGGCCTATAAAAGTCCTGGGGTGCCTGACTGCATTCAGCACCAACAGATGTGCCTACTAGGCTGGAAGATGCTGCTTGGACTGTCATATCCCCTAACCCTGCCTGGCTGATCAAGAAGGATCTGCAGAGCACTTTGGAGCATCCTTACCCAGTGACTGAGGCAGTCTGGGAGGAGGAGTACTCATTGAGAGCAAGCCTTGCCTTTCCTGGAGAGAGTGGATTGGGGTGGCGAGGAGAGGGCGGGGAGTAAGGACATACAGTGGGATCATGGGGCATGGCTTTGAAATGTGCTGCACTGAGCACATCCTGGAGGCAGGACACCTTGGCTCCAGGCTCCTCTTGCACTCATGGGCTAGAAACAGGCTGGTAACAACATGGGGTAGGAGGCAAGAGATACGGAGAGCAGAGAGAAGCCCCGCAGTTAATCATGGAATACGTAGTAGGAGGGAGAAATGTGAAAAGAGACACCTGACAGACAGAAAAGGGAAGTCTAAGTCTGTTCATTCCCTCCTGGTTACATACAAGGAAACTGAGGCAGAGAATGCAGTGAGCAGCTTGGCCCTAGCTCCATGGCTGGAGCTGGGAATGAAGCTGTGCTTTCCTGAGTTCACTTTGCTCCCTGCCGGCCACGGTCCCTGCTCAAGTGCTCTCTTCAGCATGCTTGTTTCTGTTATGTGCTGCCAACTTTTTCTGAAAATGGTGCTCATCTGCCCAGCTGCAATACCTGCATACATCCCCCACATCTAGCTCAGGTGGGGGCTGCATACTGGGGACTCTCCATCCAGGACAGGAGAAGCCGGATTCAGAACCAGCCCTGGCCCATGGCTTATCTGGCTGGGGCTTGGCATTGAAACACCTCGCACACTTGGATTGCAAAATAATCTCTGCTTGGGCTATACTAGAAAGGGATAGCAGGAGTGTGTTTTGTCTTCCTGGAGACATGAGACAGCTGTGTGATCACTGGATCACCCAGCTCAGGCAATCTTAGCAGCTGAGCCATGAAAAAGAATAAGATCCCCAGTGTCCAGGAGGATTTGGCCAGGCAGCCCCCACCACAGCAGGGCTCTTTGCAGGGTGGTGACTAGGCAGGGCATCCCCTGGCCGAGGCAGAAGGTTTTGTGCTGGTCCAGCCCGTCCCCTGCACAGAAACCTCTGTGGCTTGGGGGAGGCTGTGATGCATCTCAGATCTGCGTCATGCTGGGAGGAAACAGCATCTGGTCTCCATTCCCCACAAGATAAATGTCAAGAGATGCTTTCAGTAATGGATGCCAGAGCTTGGCAGGCTCTGACACATCTGCCCACCTGCCCACAGCCCCTTCCCAGTGCTCTCGCTCAGCACAGCCCTTTCACTGCTTCCTGGGTGGCTGGAGAACATCCTGGAGCTGCTCAGGGCTGGCTGGTGAAGGCTGCTCAGTTGCCTGCAGAGATTTCATCCCTGTTTCCTCTTTGAAAATGATCCAGAGGGGGCTCTGGTGCACACTGCTTTTTCTCTGGTCTAACCCTGTGTCACTGGACAAATGTGCCACAACAGGACAGCCTGTTTCAGGAGGCAGGATGAGCCTGAGCATCCACTGATATAGGCAGGGACCGTGTCCCTGCTTCACCAAGCAGAGCTGGGTACCAGCCCTGAGAGACAAAGCAGCCAGGACCATATGGAGCAGCCAGTCCTGTGTGACTGACTACACCTCCATCTGAGCCAGCTCCTGGGTGGCCTTGTGGTCCTCACCAATTTTGTGTTGCCAAAAACCCCCTGCTCTTGACCAATACCCATCAGTCCCTCACCATGATGGGTATTTAAGCTTCAGGTGGTCAGGCCCAGCCTGACCTGCAGTGGTAGCCATGGGCAGAGACTGCAGATGTCTGCCCTTGTCCAAGGGCATCAATATGGGGGACTAGGCCAGTTCCTCAGCAAGTGTGTGCGGGTCTTTATCTACAGTCCAGCTGCTGTTCAGCGCTGAGCTGATGTCTCTGCTCTGTACTCTCTGCCATCAGGCCCTTCACCATGCCTGGGATGCTCCTCTGCACTGGTGGTCCGGAGGCTGCAGCCAGCTGTCCTTGTGCAGCATTGGCCACTGCACTCAGGAGAGGTGTAGTTGCCTTGGAACTGAGGAAGGTTGTCTTGAGAAGGGCCCAGGTGGCAGGTTTTGTCCTCCCAGGCTGAAGGCTACCCTGCCTCAGGCAGGGGTGTTCCCCTTTGAGAAGCTTATGGCTCCGGTTCCTCTCTTCAGGCCAGTGCTTGCCAGGCAGCCTCTCCTCGCATCTGTGCCTGGTTATTGTCAGAATGCAATTAAGGCAAAGGGTGATTGCATCTCCTGTTTGGGGCTGTAATGTAATCGCTGCCAGGGCCACAGCAAAGGCTCCTTGTACAGCAATGTAGAGCCCAGCAGTTGCATGAGGCTTTTTCAGCCCTGCTTCATTTGAGACATCAGCTTTTGATCTCCACTGGGTGTGGGTTCCCAGACAGGTCACGTCACCGGCTGATCTGCAGTGCATGTCCCTGCTTCCTCTGGACACAGGCCGTGGAGGGGAGCATCTGTGTGCACCACAGCCAGCGCAGTGCACCTGAGGGCGGGCAGGAGCTGGGCCGGTCAGAGCAGCCGTTCCTCCCACAACCACCCTGCCTCATGGCAGGACCCTGGGGTCCCCACCATGATCCTCCCCTGATGCTGCCAATGGAGCTCTCCTCAGAGCTGCCCCAGGCTGCATCTCTTACAGGTGTGAGCAGAGACTACCTGACTCTGATGGGGTGCTGTGGGAATTCACAAGCCAGTTGCTGGCTGTTGCTGGGCTGGCGCACCTATACTGCCCATCCCACTGTGATGGTGGCCAGCACCTGGCTGACCCCCGCCATTCTCCAAAGACCCCTCATAACCCTGCTTCCCACCCCACGCCAGCTGCCAGAGGTGTTTGTGGGGCCACCCAGCTCCCCTGCCACAGAGGGAGGACTCACAGTGCTGGGGATGGGTTGGTGCAGGCTCTGATGAGCCGGCAGTGATGACAACGCTGCCATTGCCATGGAGGAGAAGCATGCTGCCCAGCAGGCATGAACCCACGCCTGCTCCACAGCCCATGAGGCGCTCCAGGCCTTTGTGAAGTGGCCATTGTTCCAGAAGGTTCCCACCCCATGAGAGGCATGAGGCAGGAGCCAGTGTCACCCTGCTCGTCGCCATTCTTGAGAGGGGAAACATCTGCCACTGTGTGGGGTGGGTGCCAGGGAGGGAGAGAGCCACCAGTGGCGGGAAGATGGCTCCAGCCCATGACACATCTTGCTGGAGATCATGGCAAGGTGGCAGCTTATCCAGCATTCAATGTCCCACCAGAACCCCTGGGAGCCACAGGCACCTACAGAACTCCTCCAGTGAGCGAGCAAGGAGGGCTTGCTCGAGGCAGCCACAGAAAGCTGGATGGTGGCACCCAGCCACAGCAGCATAGAATCATAGAATCATAGAACCATAGAATCATTAAGGTTGGAAAAGACCTCTAAGATCATCGAGTCCAACTGTCAACCCAACACCACCATGCCCACTAACCCATGTCCCTAAGAGCCTCATCTACACGTCTTTTAAATACCTCCAGAGATGGTGACTCAACCTGGGCAGCCTGTTCCAATGTTTAACCACTTGAATTAGGGAACAAATGGGTAATTGTTAGCATAAACTATTGTAGCTAGCAACTCCGATAGCATAGATGCTGTTGCAAGCATAATAGAATGTTTGGCAAAGACACTGTAACCCTATTGTTAGCAGAAGTTACAGAAGTTGGGTAGATAACAGAAACTTAAATGTATACACTCAGCGACCATCTGGTTGAAACC
The DNA here is from genome assembly GCF_000699145.1 of Aptenodytes forsteri. Taxonomy (NCBI): domain Eukaryota; kingdom Metazoa; phylum Chordata; class Aves; order Sphenisciformes; family Spheniscidae; genus Aptenodytes; species Aptenodytes forsteri. The sequence continues at coordinate 273,918 of NW_008796057.1, forward strand.
AGCCTTGCGGTCTGAAGCTCAGCCAACTCAGCATTCTGGGCCAAAGGTGAAGGTACACGGTGAAGAAGACTGTGAATCTTCCTCCAAAAGACCCCAATAGACGACCACCAGACGACAGTACGCGTGCGCCAGGAGGAGGGAGCCTATGATAATAGGTTCCTGGAAATAATTCAGAACCATATAAGGGACAGTTAATGCAACATACGGTGTGCAAGCTAGGAGGAGCTATCCCCCTTGCACCCGGCGCCATAATAAACATACCTGCTTTATAACTCTTTTGAGTTGTGAAGTTTGATTCCGCATGTCAGTTTTGGCACCCCAGATGGGACCTTCTCTGTCCGGCTGCGAGACCTGCTGAGAACAGGATTCGTCTGGGCGCCCCCGAGATTTCTCGGGAGGACTCCTCACTCACCCAGATCATCACAGGGACAGACAAGGACCATTATCAGCGGACCAGGTATGTTATAATTAAGTAAGAGAGTAAGGGGATACCTGTAAGTCATGAGGAGACGTCCTATGTGAGGTAAAGAGCATTGGTGCTCGCCCCTGGAAACTGGGGTTCAAGTCCCCATAAGGTGGTATCCTCAAGTGACTTGGGGTCTCCCGGCCGTGGGAATGGAGTAATGGGAGTTGGGGGTCTCCTGGCCGTGGGAACGGAGTAACGGGAGTTGTCGGCATTGCCATAATTATTGTCATCTGTTGTAAAAATCCGGTACCATGTACCATGATTTAATTGGTGTGGACCTGTGGCAAATGATTAACAGTTTAACGATTTATGGCACGCGTGAGCTTGACTATTATCTAATCAGTATAGTTTGTGATATGAGTTGAGAGTGCAATGGGCCCTTTTGTGTGATTGAATGTTTGTGTTGTAAGAGTGAGACGCAGCACAGCTGTGAAGCGAGTGTGGAGTTCTGATCTGTGGTTCCGTATTCTCCGAGAGGAGGGCGGCCGGAGACGAACAAAGCGTATGATGGAGTTTTGTATGTGTTAACAATTCCCGTTAACTAAGTGTTGCTTTCTATGTCAAAGGAAACGGGTATCATATCTAACAGGGGTCAGCTGTGAATGAAAGAAAAGGGAGGAAACCTCCCCCTCTCTGTGTAACAAGTGTAATAGTTGCCGGCCCATTATAGTGACCCAGTGTTTGAAGTGCGAAAAAGTGATTAACATAGATTTGCGGGGCGAATCGGTTTACTGTTTTGGGTGCTGGGGATGGAGAAATTTCAGTGATCTTAAACCAAATTTTGACTACACTTTGTGTAGGCAAGCAGGATGGGAGGTCAACAGAGTGGGGGCATTTTGAAGAAAAGCCCCCTAGGCTGTATTTTGAGTCACTGGAAGAAAATGGGGGGGGATCTTAATAAGAAAACTTTGATTAAATATTGTAACCAGTGGTGGCCATTATACAAATTGGAGGACGAGGAAAAATGGCCTTTTAACGGAACTTTAAATTATAACACCCTGTTGCAGTTAATGCTGTTTCTAAGAAGGGAAGGAAAGTGGGACGAGGTTGTATATGCTGATATGTTTTTCACTTTAAGAAACCACCCAGAGTGGCAGAAGGAGTGTCGTATAGGATTGGCCCCACAAAATCCTTTAGTATTGGCATTAGAAAAGGAGAATAAAGAAGGAAAAGGAAAATTGAAGAGGTGTTGCTCAGCATGTAGCATAGGGCAGAGATGTGGAAGAGAAGAGTTCCTGGAGTGGAAGCTCTATTCATTGGGCAGTCAGAAAGTAGAAATTTGAAGACTTTACTAGATGAGGCATGGAAAGTGTTTAATAATAGGGAAGAGGAAAATCGAAAGAGAGACAAAAGGGTATTGGTAGCGGCTTTACAAGAAACTTGGGGAGGGAGGACCCCGGGGCCAAGAAAGCCTCTAGGGAGAAATCAGTGTGCATGGTGCAAACAGCAAGGGCACTGGAAGAATGAGTGCCCAGAAAGACAAAAAGGAAAAGGGGCCCGAATACAGGCCCATGTCAAGGAAGACTGACGGGGACCTGGGGAATCTACCCTAGCGGATCCACTGGTTACGTTACAGCTAGGGAAACAGCAACAGAAAATGGAATTTTGATTGATACAGGGGCAACGTTTTCGGTCTTGAACCAGGCTCTGACACCTATGGATGATGATTTTATAACGGTAAAGGGAGCTACTGGTCAGAGTGAAAAGGCACATTTTTTGAAACCCCTTAATTATAAATTGGGAAAACAGTTAGAGGTACATAAGTTTCTATATGTGCCAAATTCACCAAAGCCCTTATTAGGGCGGGATTTGCTGGAACAGTTGGGAGCGGAAATAAAATTTGAGAAAGAGAAGATAGAATTCAAAGTGGGGGATCAACAGCTAATCGAAATCCTAAGTTTAGCCCTCATTAATATCCCCACTGATACCGAAATACCTGAGGAGGTGCGAAATCAAGTATACCCTGGGGTCTGGGCATCAGAAATACCAGGGAAAGCAAAAAATGCCTCCCCAGTAGTGGTTAGAATTAAACAAGGGGTAAATCCAGTAAGGATTAAACAATACCCTTTGAGGATAGAAGATAGGGAAGGCATCCGGCCGATAATTGATCGCTTTATGAAATATGGGCTGTTGACGGAGTGTGAATCAGAATACAACACCCCTATTCTACCGGTTAAGAAACCAGATGGGAGTTACAGAATAGTGCAGGATCTTAGGGCAATCAATAAGATAAATGAAGACCTACACCCCGTGGTAGCTAACCCATACACGTTACTAACTAGATTAGTACCAGAATTAGTTTGGTTTACTGTGTTGGATTTAAAGGATGCCTTCTTCTGCCTACCCTTGAGCCCAAAAAGCCAGCAATTACTCGCTTTTGAAAGGGAGAATCCGGATTCTGGGAGAAAGACACAGCTTACTTGGACGGTGCTGCCCCAAGGATTCAAGAATAGTCCCACTCTTTTCGGAAATCAGTTAGCTAAAGAATTGGAACAATGGGAGCGTCCACCCGGAGCTGGGGTGGTGTTGCAATATGTAGATGATCTACTCATAGCCACTGGAAACAAGGAGCTGTGCATGATATGGATCATTAGTTTGTTGAATTTTCTTGGACTAAATGGCTATTGAGTCTCTCCACAGAAAGCCCAGGTCACCCAACAACAAGTAGCATACCTCGGTTATGAGATTACTGCTGGACAACGAACACTGGGGGCCGCGAGAAAGGAAGCCATCTGCCAAACACCCAAGCCCCAGACGGCCAAAGAACTTCGTACATTCCTAGGCATGACAGGGTGGTGTCGCCTGTGGATTTACAACTATGGACTTCTGGTAAAACCGCTTTATGAGATCTTGATGAAAAACCTTACCTGGAATGGGGAGGCAAATAAGGCTTTCATCTTTTAAAAC
>NW_008796057.1:277403-299883 GCF_000699145.1 Aptenodytes forsteri
GGCCAAAAGGTCACAGTCCTGGTGTCCCACACTATATCCGTAGTATTAGAAATGAAAGGGGGGCATTGGTTGTCACCGCAGACACTCTTGAAGTACCAAGCCATAATGGTGGAAAAGGACGATGTGGAGATAGTGGTTACTAATATTGTTAACCCAGCCTCCTTCCTCAGCGGAGCCACGGGAGAGCCAGTTTCCCACGATTGTTTGGAAACGATTGAGGCAGTATATTCCAGCCGTCCAGACCTGAAGGAGGAACCACTGGAGGATGCCGAGGATTCCTGGTACACCAACAGAAGCAGCTTTGTCCGACAAGGCATTCGCAAAGCAGGATACGCGATAACCACTACTGATCTGGTAATAGAGTCTAAAGCCCTTCCCTCGAGTACCTCAGCACAAAAGGCGGAGATCATAGCCTTAACCCGAGCACGGGAATTAGCAAAAGGAAAAAGAATCATTATTTGGACAGATTCCAGATATGCCTTCGGGGTGGTCCATGCCCACGGAGCGATCTGGAAGGAAAGAGGACTTTTATCCACTCAAGGAAAGCACATAAAACATGCTGCGAGAAAGTGGCTATAATACATTGTAGGGCCCATCAAAAGGGAGTAACTACCCAGGAACTGGGAAATGCCATGGCAGATAAGGAAGCAAAGAGGGTGGCTGAGATGGGCCAAGTAGAAGTGCATCCCTTGATTCCAGATGGTAACATACAACTTGATCAGACAAATTGTGAACCTCGGTATTCAAGGGAGGACCAGAAGCTTATTGAGGACTTAGGAGGGAAAGTAGAAAAGGGTAAATGGGCCAGGACATCACAAGGGAAAATAGTAGTACCATTTGTAATACTATGGGCCATAATTATGGCAGAACATAGAAAAACCCACTGGGAAACGGAGGCTCTGTATAAGTATTTGACTCGGAGTATTGTTGCTCGGAATTTGTAACCCAGCAATGTGAAATTTATCTGCAGAATAACCCTCGAACAGGTCCTAAAGCTCCGCTAGGACAAATAGGGAAGGGAAATTATCCAGGACAACAATGGCAAATTAATTTCTCAGAACTCCCAAGAAAAGGGGGGTTCCGATACTTGTTAGTCCTAACAGATACCTTTTCGGGCTGGCCAGAAGCATTCCCTTGCCGAACCAATAAAGCTAGAGAAGTAACCAAAACCTTGTTACGAGAAATAATACCAAGGTTCGGAGTCCCATCAGCAATATCCTCAGACTGGGGACCACATTTTACTGCAAAGATTGTTCAACAGACTAGCAGGATTTTGGGAATAGATTGGCAATTGCATACCCCTTATAGACCACAGGCCAGCGGCCAGGTAAAAAAGATAGAACCATCAAATCAAACTACAGGTTGTAAAATTGGGACAGGACGCGGGACTTTCCTGGCCTCAACCATTGCCTCTAGCCCTTCTGAGAATCAGAATAAAGCCTAGAGCAAAAGAGGGTCTAAGTCCCTTTGAAATATTATATGGTAGGCCTTATATGATACAAGCAGGAACCGCTGCACAAGTAGGAAATGAAGTACTAACTGACTACGTAATAAGCTTGCAGAAGCAACTCCAAGAAATAACAAAACAGGTCCTAGGGACCCGAGCTAGAGGCCTTGACGGGCCAGTTCATGATGTAATGCCAGGTGATTATGTGTATATTAGATCTCTTTCAGATTCACCTCTGGAACCGAAATGGGAAGGCCCATTCCAAGTGCTATTGACATCCTACACAACAGTCAAAATTAAGGAGCAAACATCGTGGATACACTATACCAGAATCAAGAAAGCCCCTTGACTACAATGGAAATCAACATCAGCTGGACCTCTGAAATTACGCATTCAATGAAAAGATGGACTTTAATCGTTTGTATAATAACACTGTGGTCAAAGATTATGGGTGCATGGGATCAGAATTCGTATATACGAATGACTAAATCAATAGTAGATGGTTTGAACCTGTCTGACTGCTGGGTATGTGTAGCTCTTCCCAGAGGCCAAATGGAGATACCCCTGTTTGGAGTCACGTCTGTTAATTGGACTATAATTAATGAAGCCACTGGGGTAAATATGTGGAAATTGGGAAACTTGTCCAAATTGGAATGTCGAACTAATGTGGCAGTTAGGGAAAGGGGGCCTAAGTTTGAACTCCAAGTTTTGGATGTGGGAATATTTTTTGACCAAAACCCTCAAAGGGGATGGCGCTATATAGCAAAAGAATTTGCAAATGGGAAAGAAAAAGGGGGGACTTGAATTAGGGAGCGAATGGGTAATTGTTAGCATAAACGATTGTAGCTAGTAACTCCGATAGCATAGATGCTGTTGCAAGCATAATAGAATGTTTGGCAAAGACACTGTAACCCTATTGTTAGCAGAAGTTACAGAAGTTGGGTAGATAACAGAAACTTAAATGTATACACTCAGCGACCATCTGGTTGAAACCAGCCTTGCGGTCTGAAGCTCAGCCAACTCAGCATTCTGGGCCAAAGGTGAAGGTACACGGTGAAGAAGACTGTGAATCTTCCTCCAAAAGACCCCAATAGACCTCCAGAAGATCCCAATAGACGACCACCAGACGACAGTACGCGTGCGCCAGGAGGAGGGAGCCTATGATAATAGGTTCCTGGAAATAATTCAGAACCATATAAGGGACAGTTGATGCAACATACGGTGTGCAAGCTAGGAGGAGCTATCCCCCTTGCACCCGGCGCCATAATAAACATACCTGCTTTATAACTCTTTTGAGTTGTGAAGTTTGATTCCGCACGTCACACTTTCAGTAAAGAAATTTTTCCTCATGTCCAAATGCAGGAGCATTATGGGAAGGAGATGAAGGGAAGTGGAGGGCCAAAGCCCAGTGCTGAGTCAGATTGAGCAAGCACTGCCTCCCTCAAGCCACCAATCCCCACCAATTGTGAAATGGATGCTGGGGCCTGGAGCAGGGCCTCGTCCCCCAGCCCTTATCTTTGCTGCTTCCTCCTCCTCCAGGACTGTGCCCGGGTAGCAGGAGCTTGTGCAAAACAAAGCTGAGAAGCTCTGGGGCTAATTAATTACTAGCTGCTGGTAATGCTGACTGAACCCCTGGGGAGTCCAAGGCTGGAGCAGAGGAGAAAGTGCAGAGAGATACTGGAAAATTACTGTTTAATTCTTCAGCATTACACTGGAAAATTACTGTTTAATTCTTCAGCATTATGTCTGACTATATGGCATCTGGTAGATGAGGGAAAGGAAGAGGCTGATAACGAGCCAGCCACCATGACAGCTCTGCAGGCCTTCTCCTCCCCGGCAGCAGGGGTGGCCAGGGCCCTGGAGGGCTGGCTCCGGCCCTGGTGAGAGTTCAGTGTCCGGCTGGATGCGGGTCCTTGGACCGGTGCTGCCTATGCCTGGCCCCGCAGCCGTCAGTACTCCTGCTGAGTGTCACAGCCGAGGAACTCTATTCGCAGGGCAATGTGGTTGTGCCACTGGCGGGGGTGTATCCTCACATAGTGGGCAAAGAGGGGGGGCTCCAGGGTGTTCATCACTGTGCTGGTGTGGTCTTGGTTTGCCTTGAAAATCTGGAGAGGAGAGAGAAATCAGGGGTGCGCTCTCCTCTGCTGGTACAGTGAGCCCATGACTTGAGGACACCATCAACCTAGACAAGCACCACTTGGGAACACTTTAGGGAGGAAAAAGCACAGCCCAGCTCACTGCTCTTGCAAAAAATCCTGTGAGCATGTTTGCTGCCAAGGACTGTGCTTGCTGCCCCGGGGGTGGCCATGGGCTGCCTCTGGCCGTGGAACAGCTCTGCCTACCTTCTCCTTGCCATCCTGCAGGACCGGGCTCCAGTGCACGCCGTTCTGGCTGCTGGAGACAGCAAACTCCTTCACAAACATGTGGGTGAAGACAGCTTTGGCACCTTGGGTTATGATTGCAGTCACCTTCTTGGTTACTTCAAAGTCCACCTGCAACCACTCGCTGGGGCTGTTGCTCTGGGGAAGGACAGACTGCCTTCAATCCTTCAGCAGCAATGAGAAAGACATGTTTGTTGCAGCTGAAGCCAAGCTAGTCCTGGGCTTCAGCTGCCCTACCAGGCATCTGGTTGGAGCTGCTGGGTGTTAAATCAGTGCGGCAACTCTCCTGCCTGTGTGCAGGCAGCTTGCACAGTGCACATGGCTGTACACACTCCCCACGCAGCCCTGGCTAGGAGAGGTTGCAAGCACCCAGCCTGCCTGCTGGGATCCCAGCTGCCTGCCTGGGGATCTGCTTGCATGGGCTACCTTTGGCCTCCATGCGTTGGTCCTTCCCTGCAGGTTCAGGCGAGCCTGGGAGGGTGACCAGCTGGAGAAGACATTGGTGCTGTAGGAGGATGCGGAGATGCGCTGGTCAGGGATCCCTCTGTTCTCCATTCCTAGGGGCATGGAGCAGCCTGGAAGAGAGGAGTAATGCTTGTCAGAGGGGGGAACAGACCCATCACGGAGATGCCTTCTGGCTGCTCACTGCTCCAGCTGCCCTCCATGCACTTTCCCAGGTTACAGTTTCTCCTGTGCCTTGCTGCAGTGTCATGGTCCCTGCACTGCTCAGGGCCCCTGTGTGCAGCATGGCTCTGGCTGGGGAGTGCCAAACTACACCTGCCACTAGTCCTACTATCTTTTCTCCCTGGAGATTTTATCTAGGAGTAATGTGAAGAATTTGTGCATCTGCCAGGACATAAGGACAACCTGTCTCCAGGGGAAGGACAAGAATACCTGGCAGGGAGATACTCTGCACACAATGTGATCAAGTGTGCATGTGCACAGCTGCCTCAAAGCCAGCTGGCACAGTTGTGGCATGGGGCAACAGCACAGCCGCTGCTGCTTGTAGCTGCTGGAGAGTACGCCCTGCTGGTGTGTGAAGCTAAAGAAAGGATCCCGGAGCACCGCTGCCCCGGGTCACACTGTGGGCCAGAGCAGTCTCGCCTTGGAGTGGCAAAACCAGAGGAAAAGCCAATAGCATCTGTCTCTGCTTGTTTCCTGCTCCCCCAGACTGAGGCAGCAGCTCCCCAGCTATCAGCTTAGCTGATGCTGGAGGTTTCTGGTGGTTCAGGGAAAAGCCGTGGTGAGAGCTGGCCTCATGTTCTCCCTCTGGTATTGCTATCTCTAAGACCATAATGAGATTTTTCCAGCTTTGTTCTCCCAACATCTCAATGCCACCTCCAGCCTCCTCCTTCCCCCTCCACAACTGCCTGGGGAGTCCTGAAACACGTGGAGCTGGTACTCAGCGTCCCACTGGATCAGGCCCCAGCTTTGGTGCTTGGTATCCGGAGGTGGGACATACTGTTCAGGTCACAGCCAATGAGCTCCATGCGCAGCGTGGTCCGGATGCTGTAGTGAGTGGGGTTAATGCGGATGTACCGGGCTATGATCGGAGGGTTGAAGCGATTTTCTTTCACTCCGGTTGCATCCACATTTGCAAAGAACAGCTGCAGGGAAAGGGAGAAAAAGGATTGTTGTACCAGTGGAAAGAGAGCTAGACAGGACAAGGATTAGTGGGGAGAAGAACAATTCTGTCTGGCATTTCTGTATCTTATCACCATCCTTACAAGAGAAAGGCAGCTCAGGGAAATGATTTGAGATGTGATTCAGACCAAAGAAGTGTGAATGGGCCAAATCAGGGTGAACCACTGAGAAACAGGAGGAGGAGAAACTTAGGGTCCGTGCAAATGAACATGTTTTCATATTTTCACCAAACAGAGGGGAGAGAAAGAAAAAAAAAAAAAGTCAGTCCTGGGACTTTTGAACCTGGGAAAAGTTTTGGCCACAGCTGATGTACATGATGGAGGCTTTTCTGGATACTTTTCTTCTTCTGCTGGAATGATCAGCTTAGGCATATTTAGGTTGTGTTTTTTTCTAATGAGTAGAGATCCCCCAAATCATCTGCATCTGCACAATGTTTTTAGAAAGCCAAATTTGCCTTTGAGGTCAAAAAAGATATTCAGGCAAAATCTTATGCCTAGCTCTAAGTAACATGCAACATAATGTTAAGCAGTGGATCTCACAGCCACCTGGGATTGTGGAAAGAAACAGCTCAGTCAATTTAAAATGAGACAGATGGACACAGACAGCAAGTCCCTTGCAGATCTGTGATTCAGTCATCCTGGCAGTGAATGCTCACTGTTCCTGCCCTAATCAAATATCTCAGGGGCTCAGGAGATCTCTGCCTTGTGTACAGAGCTCCCTAGCCTCATCACCTCAAGAGACCCCATTCTGGGAAGACACTCTCCTCAAGACCCATTTGCCTTACCATCTGGGTGCTGGTGGCATTCCCCTTGTATTTCCTCCACCTTTGCCCATCAAGGCTGTAGAAGACAACAAACTGGGAGATGTAAAGGCTGGAGAACTTTTGTCGGGCCCCTTGGGTTTTTATGCCGTGAATAATCATGAGATGCAAAAGGTCCACCTGAGAACAAAAGTCAGGGATTCATTTCTGACGGAAAACCCAAGCCATGTTCAGGCAATGCACTGTAAACCCATGGAACTCGCTTCCTCATGACATAACTGAGCACAGGTTATGAAACTAGTTAAAATAGTCATTCATAAGGACACAAGTCAGCCAACAGCTGGGAGAGAGCAGGGGAGAGCTGTTTGGAGAGGTGAGCTGTTCTCACTTCGTCTTAGGGGGATTTTTGCACAATCCGATGCTGCAGCCGGACCATCAAGTGATTCCTCTGCTGCACTGAGGATCGATCTGGGGGTCAGGCCAGCAGCAACCATGGCCAGACGAACTGCCATTAGGATCTCAGAGCTCCCCTCCCAGAGGGGAAGCAGGGGAAATAGCAGCACTTAGCTGGGGAGACACTGGCCATCCGTGTGGGTGCTTCTGCACAGTGCATCAGCCATGAGCATGCCCTTGCGATGCCCCCAGCGGTGCCTCCAACCACAGGGCCGCTCTTACCTGGATCCAGGTGTTGCTACGGTCAGTGCTCCAAGCATTGATGGAGCCGGTGTTATCCAGCCTGGCCAGGTAAGGAGCCCACTGCCCTGCGAGGAGAGCACACAGATATGAGGGTGCTGCTGGCCCCTGGCACTGCCCAGCCTGAGGTGGTGAGAAGTCCATCCGCAGGACAGGGCCTGAGGATCACCCTAGGGCTTAGTAGCCATGTACAGGGTGGCAGAGCACTGACACGATGGGCCAGATATGTGGGAAGGCACCTCCAGGTCCTGAGTGGGACGCTGACATGGGCATGGATGGAGGAAGGACTCTGCCGGGGACTCGGTGTAGCAGAGCCTTGGGCAGGCAAGCATATGAGTTGTGTTGGCTGAAGCTGCCCCAACCTCACCTGCCTTCCTTGCAGCAACAACCCCTACTCACCATACTGCCCCGACGCTGTGATCTGAGAGTCTGCAATGTGACCCGAGGCCAGGCCGAGGGTGTTTCGGCAGTCTGCAGCCAAACAGGGAAAAGGAGGGCGAAAACCAGGGAGAGTTGATTAGATAACAAGGCTTTTGAAGGAAAAGCCTAGGCTGGGTAGCAGCCTCCAGGCTCAGGGAGGTTGTCTCAAGCCTCCAGGAGCCCCCAGGTTTGTTTGTCTCACACCAAACAGTGCGTTTCAGATGCCTCCACATCCATCCCTGAATTTTAGGGGTGCTCGAAGTTCTTGTTCCCGACCCCGATGTCAGCAGCAGAGAGTTCCTAGCATCAGCCACAGCAGCCTTTTGCCAAACTCCTGTCCCTGAGTCCCCAACCTCTCATTCCCATGTCCTGATCTCCCAGCAATGCTGACAAGTGTCTCTTCCTTATACCCGTGTCTTGCACCTGGGCCTTTTTGTTGCTAGGCAGCATCTTTTAAAAACAAATATCACATTGCTAAAGGAAAGTCTGCCTGACACCCCTGTCTCTCTGTGTCTCTTTTCTGGTCTGCTGAGCACAGGGCTGTTTATCTCTTATAATAACCATTATTATTAGCAACTTGTCACATCTTGGCATCTCTGCTGCATGGCAAATGCTTCTGGGGAAAATGCAAATTTGAAATCTTAAGCAGATTTTTAACTTATGGAAACATTTTCTGGCTGACATTGAATACTCCTTTAGGAAGAGGAGAGAGACTGTCACTGTGTGATAAAATACTAGTCTCACAAACCATTGCCCCCAGTGCTTACTTATGGTGAGGTAGAAACGTGTTGTTCTGGGGTGAATGGAGTCAGAGGTTTCCTGTGGATTTTGCAGTTGCTCTTGGGGCTGTTTCTATCAGAGCCTGCCTCTGGCAGGCTGCCTCGTGCCATCACTCCATGCCTCAGTTTACCTCTTGATATGTGGTTAGGCAGCTGGGCACTGTGCCTTCCTGACAGTGTGGGCAGGCACCAGCATGTGCATGCAGATGCTGGGATAAGTGCATTTTACAGGAGGTCCAGGGACCCTCAATTTTGGAAAACAAGAGCTCTGGGAGCAAATATTTGCAGGCAAATGAAGCTGGTCTCCCAGCCTTCACCCCAACCGTGTCCCTGACTGTGTGCTCTCTGCTGGGCTGTGTAGGGTGGCAAGTGCTGAAGTTTTGACTTTCTTTCAGAGTGAAAACCCCAAGGACCCCACTTGGGCCACCCCAGGGGAAATGCTGAGAGCCCAGGGGAGGGAGCTTAAAAACATGCTGCCTGTGGCCAAGGCAGCAAGTGGGCCAGGGCACAAAGAGGATCACTCACTCAGGTTGTACACAAGGAAGAGAGCAGTCATCCCGGCTTGCTGGTGCTCTCCCACTTTGCACTCTACCCGCCAGATCCCAGCATGTGAGGGCCACATCTCCACCGTCCCGAAGACACCTGGCCAGGAATGGAGAGCAGAACAGAGGGGAGTTACTGGCTGTAATGGGATGCCACAGTGCCAAGTGCTGTGCAAACACAGAGCCAGATTCTTCCAGATCCATTCCCCCCCCACCTTGCTATTCCCCTGCAGGCTTGGCACTTCCTAACGGGCATGGACATGAAGCCCCGGCAGCCGGGGTGTGCACAGTGCCCGTGCTGCATCTCACCGGGATAAAGGTTGTAGACGCCCATGCGATACTCCTGGCTAGTCCTGACACTGAACAGCTGCCCGTGAAAGTGGATGGAATGGATATCCTTAGTGCTGCCCATGTTCAGGAGGTGCCATCGGACCCGTTGCTGCTGAGCCATCACCAGTCCGGGCAGTGTGTCACTCATGTAACCGTTGACAGCTGGGAAAGGCAGCAGTCAGGAGCAGCTCAAGGCTCCAGGCTTTTTCCATCCCAATGTGGGATGGAAAGGGCAAGGGCAAGGGTCCTCACCGTGGAAGGAATGGTTTCTCTTAAAGTCAGGGTTGTCCTGCTGGATGCGGCAGGGAGGGCGGCAGTTCCTCTCCATGTTCTCCAGGAAGTACCAGCTTTTGGTCTCATCAAAGATGGTGAAGAGCAGGGAGAACTCCTGCACAGCCAACTGCCGCCTGAAAATGAAGCTCAGCACCCCACGGCGGCAGATGATCAGTGGCCCAATGAGGCCCGAGTGCAGGTCCTTCTCCTGCCGGGGAGCCAGGAAAGAAGGGTTTGCCTTGGAGGGGGAGGCAGCGCTGACGCCCGCAAGCAGCACAGCGGCAAGGAAAGCGGTGGCCCTGTCTGCATCCCTGGCCTGGCTCCCACTCGTGCACAGGGCATGGCACGTGCAGGGTGGGAAGGACATGCTGGGTGCACTGGGGGATCCCCACTCTGCCCCTAGCTAAGAAAAGCTGTGCGGCAAGTGTTTGCACATACTTTCAAGAGAAGTGGTGTCTGTCTGTCCAACCGTCCAATAGTCCCTATCCCACTAACATTGGAACACATGAACCAAATTCAGCCAGGTTTGGCAGAGGGGTAGGAGACTGCAGAATGCTAGTTCCCTACAAGTCTCATAAGCTGGTACAACTGGGGAAAAGGGAAAAAACCCAATTAAGAGAAGGGAAGAGAAAGCACCAGCATGCATTCATCACTGTATTAGACACCTGAGAATCTACACAGCCACAGGCTGCTTTCAGCACAGTACCATAGGAAAAGCCTTGACTTCACAGCCAGGACCCAGGTGTGCTGCCCATCTCTCCTTTCTGGGATGCCCCATAGAGCAGGCTCCCACCTACCAGGTCCATGTTGGAGAAGTAAGCCCAGGCCTTGCAGTCGAACTCCTGTGTGGTGGGTGCCATCTGGGGCAGGACTTTCCAGGAGTACTTCCTGAGCTCGCCGGGCTGCACCACCTCTCCACCCTGCATTGCGCCCTGCGTCTCCTCGTAGGCTTGCAGCGTGGAGTGGAAGGAGAAGGGCCGCGAGGCCAGGTTCTTGAATGTAACCTGTACCAGAGGGAAGGCAAAGGGGCTAGGTGCAGCACTGAGAGTGCCCTGGACCCTGGGGTTGGATCCAGCCAGCTGGTGGGAAGGAGGCAGCCATGTCTCCGGTGCCCAGACCTCCAGCTGGGCCCCATGCAGTGGCCAACCCCTGCTGAACCACAAGCTGTGGCTGTGCAGTGTGATCCCCAACAGAAAGCACATCCCAGTCACATCAGCAGAATGAGTTCCTCTCCCTGCTCAATGGGAGCAAGGTCAGCTACACTACTGTCTCTGGAGCCCAAAGCTGAATCCATCCTCGTGAAGATTTCAGTGAAAACTGGGCAACTTCTCCAGGCATACAAGTCCTGAGGCTGGTGAAGAGCCTTTCACCTCTTCCTTAGGTGGGTGCTGAAGGACCTTTGGTGGTAAGGGAAGCCTGAGCCTGCCCCCACATAGAGCACCCAAAGAAGCTGTACTGAACCCTGCTTAGCTCATTACCCTTTTTACAATCCCTTCACCCAAAAGGCTCCCCATGGAGCCGAGAAGCTGCTCGGGCTGTGCTGTTACAGGGGTTGGGTCTGTCTCAGGTCCAGGGCTTGCATCTGAACACTCTGAGGTTCCTGCTGGCCCATTTCTCCAGCCACTGACCCCCCCCCAAGCCCTCAAGGTGAACGCATGGGCATCGTAGAGCCTGCAGGCCCACGGCACTCCCTCTGGCGGAGCACAGCCGCCGTAAGGGAAGCCTGAGCCTGCCCCCACATAGAGCACCCAAAGAAGCTGTACTGAACCCTGCTTAGCTCATTACCCTTTTTACAATCCCTTCACCCAAAAGGCTCCCCATGGAGCCGAGAAGCTGCTCGGGCTGTGCTGTTACAGGGGTTGGGTCTGTCTCAGGTCCAGGGCTTGCATCTGAACACTCTGAGGTTCCTGCTGGCCCATTTCTCCAGCCACTGACCCCCCCCCAAGCCCTTAAGGTGAACGCATGGGCATCGTAGAGCCTGCAGGCCCACCTCAGCACTCCCTCTGGCTGAGCACAGCCAGCAATGGGGGGATTTCAGGTTTTATAGGAAATGGGAACTTTCAATTCACCATGATGACATCTTCAACTTCTGCCCTGATGTATGGCCCGAGGATGCCCAAGTGCTCGTCCAGCTCTCCCCGCAGCAGTGGCTGCGTGAAGGAATCATCCACGTACTCTCGGAAAACCACCTTGCGGTACTGCCGGAAAGGCTTCCTCCTGCCGCTCCAGGGGTCCCTGCTGGGGTGAGGGCAGTTAAGCAAATCAGGTGATACTGTCCCATAGGGAGGGCAGCCATGGCAGGGCTGTAGCAGGGCAGGGGTGATGCAGAGCCTGGAGCATTCCTGACCCACTTGCAAGGAAGCTCAAGGTTGCTGGAGTTACAAAACTCTCCAGGTGGAGGGGAGGCGCTGGGAGCATCCTCCCCCTGGGCTGCTTGGCTGGGTTGTACAGTCATAGACCTGTGATCCTGCCAGCCAGGACATGCCAACCCACACATCAAGCCATGCCACGCAGTGCAGGAGGAATACATGAGGGACAGTCACACTTACATGGCTTTTAGGAAGTGCTGGGGTCTCTGGTTCCCGTATTCCCACATCACCTCCACTGCTGCAATGAAGTACTGCCGTACCTCCCCCTGGAAGGAGCGTGGGTCATGCTCCTCTTCCCCGTAGATGTCGAAATCCTCCATGGTCTGCTCTGTGTTACCATACTCGTCGTAGTCTGGCTTGTCAGCCTTTGGCGTTGAGGGGCTGGAATGGGTCCTGTTGTTCAGAGCTGGTCTCTCCCTATGTCCTGGGGCATGGTTCCTCTTCCCAGCTGTGCTGTTGCTTTCCCCATACTCCTTGGGCTCTCCTGGGCCCTGGCCCTCTCTCTTCCTGGTTTCTCTGAGGACATCTTCCCCACCAAGCACCTGCCATCTATCCGGACTGGCTTGCATATATTTGGCTGTGTTTTTGCTAGTGCTGTGGTTGCTAGCGGGGCTGCTTGGAGACAGGGAATAGTTCTCTTTGGAGGATGGTTTCATAGGGATTTCTTCTGGGCTTTGCCCAGACATGCTCTCAGGCATGTAGTCCTCTGTGGCATTGACCTTAAGATGCTGAGACTGAGGACTGAACTGACCCAACTGCTCCACAGAATTTGTCTCCTCCTCCATCTGGCTTCTTCCCTGAGCTTGCTTGCTCCCGGGAGCACCCCAGACAGCACCTCTGCCAGGCTGCAGCTCGGCCAAAGCTGGGCTCCGCAAGCCCCCAGCGTGTCCTGCTGCCCCCAGGGAGACCAGGTCCCAGTTTGAGGCCGGGTCTGCAGCCACAGCAGCAGCCTGCATTTCTGAGCTACTTGCTGCCATTGCCTTCTCGCTCCCCAGTGCTCTCCGTGTGGCAAAGGAGCGTCCACTGCGCTGGGCCCCTTCACTGCTCTTCTGTACACCCCTATCTGTGCTCGGCCTCCCCTCAGGATGCATCTCATCTGCACTATCTGCAAGCAGAGCCTGTGGAGCATTCCTGCCCAGCTGTAGTCTCCCCTCCACCACATTTGATTTTTCTTCCAGGCTTTGCTGGGCCACCATCACCTCAGGCAAAGTATCGCTTGATGTCAGGGGCCTCTTTTTGAAGCGAGCACTGCAAAAAGGGGAATAAGGTCCACACACCTTTGGGGCTTTCTTATTCACTGCTGTCTCAGGGGTCTGGCTGGCCAGATCCTGCTCTGCTCTGTTACCCTGAGAGAGGGGCTCCCTGCTGCCAGGCCAGCTGGTGTTGGGAAGACCCAGGCCATGCATCAAGCCTCTGCTCTCCGGTGACCTGGCTTGTCGAGGCCTCCAGCTGGGGCCACTCACACTTGGAGCTGGAGCTCTGTGTCTCAGAAACTGCTCAGGGCTGTTTAAGAAAGCATTTGGGAACTGCCTTGTGTCATTGGCTACAACATTTGATTCAGGAAAGGCAAGACTGTCCATCTCTGGCAATTCCTTAGTGGCTGTAGCATCCTGAAATACTGCTTCCAAGATTAATTCATCCCTCTCTTCCATCATTATATAGCTGGAAGGTTCAAGGTCATTGGTGTGTGCAAAGGTGGTTTCTAGAAGGCTTGTGCCTTTGGCAAGTTCACTGGCTTCTTGTTCTGTGCCGCTTTTTGCAGGCAAGAAGTTACTCTCATCTGTGAGGATTTGCTCTTGTGCAAGTTTGCTGGGTCCCAGGTCTGAGAAAGAAACATTTTTACCTTCAAAAGATTCATAAAAGCCTTGTGAAACGACTTTGTGAGGTCTTTTTTCCAGCCTAACATCTAGCTCATTTGATGAATAATTGCTTTCTCTGGTGTGACTGTGAACGACAGCATGAGAAGTCTTGTTGTCTTCTGTCTCATCTGAAGATGCAGAAGGATTGTCCAGTGTGGAGGAACAGTTATGATCAGTACTTAAAGCTGGTTCTGTATTGATTGTCTCCTTTGACTTGTATAGATTTACGGATATTTTATCAGCCCCTCTTAGCAACGTGTCCTCAGCACCCTGTGAAGACGTGTCTTGAAGTCCCAGATTGCACTCCAGGTCATTCTGGTGAAATGAGCTCCTGTTCTCTTGAAGAGGAGCTTTGCTAGCAGCATAAGCAATTGCGTCCCACAAGCTTGTTGCATCAGTAGTTGTCTTTTGAGGCTCTGCTTCCAGGATCTCTAATGTACCACCAGACATTGTCCTTTTTATTGGCTCCTTCACCTCTGAGATTTTTGTCACCTTCTTTCCTGCCAGAGCATCTTCTGGAGCTGGTGTGGCTTGGTGCAGCCATTGCTGACCTTCTGAGCTCTCAGTACCATGGACCCTTCCAGTGACACTCGCCAAGTGTTCTCCAGGTGAGAGAGCTCCAAACCCTTCATCCTGGCTGATGGTTTTTGACAATTCTTCTTCATCTTCCAAGAAGGATTCATAGGGCACTAGCTCATAGTTTGTCTCTGGCAGAGAAGACATGGTAATATCAGGTGGATGTGGGATTGTTCCTAAAAGTGTTGATGTGCCATCGGAAGGGGGATCAGAAATCCTGCCATTGCTCAGGAGAGCCCCATGGCTGGGTTCTGTCAAGCACAATTTTGGCTTCTCTGTCTCATTTCTGGAAGAGGTGACGTTGTTCAGTTGCTCATTCACACATGGCCTGCGCCATCTCTTTCTTTTAGAGAATCCCCTGGGTTGGAATTCAAAGGCACCCTCTTCCTCCTCGAAATCCACATAATCTTCCCCATCAGGGTATTGCTCATGCTGGCACTGCAAGACTGTGAACTTGGCGTGCATCCCTCGGTCTCTGAAATCAGGATTCAGGCACCCCAGCGTCCAGACGCCTGTCTCAAGAGAGGACAAGAGGACACCATCAGCCCACCACAGTGAGAAATCAGAAGAGCTGCCATCCCCATGCCACTCCTTTGCTAGTGCAACCTATATTTTCAGCCAGCCTCTGGTTCATGGTAGTGATTTCATGTTTTCATAATCCCTAGAGTGTCTTACAGCTGGACTCACAAGACATCAGGGTTGCTGGCAACATCAGAGCCAGTCCTGACAAGCACCATCAGCAGGGCCAGTGTTTCCTGCCAGAGCTTAGTGAGATACACACACCCACGAGGCCCCAACAATAGGTTGGTGAGAACAGTTAAGGCACTGAGAACCCACAGAGCCTCCAGGATTATTGCCAGCAGCAGAGTAATCACCATAATTCACCCCCAAAGACATGCTGGTGCTGTCAAATACACCTCTCTCCCAGACACAGTCGTCACATCTCTCCCACTCAAGGAGAAAGAAATGAAAAGGCTGCCTCTTGCTCACATCCCCAGACAACACGTTTGCTCCCTGCAGCAAGCACCTCTTCTCCAGATGCCAAGAGTGGGTGAGGAGGTGTGTAATAACCAGGCTCTGACGCTGGAAAGAGCTGTCATCTGCTGCTGGCCGAGCTGCTTGCCTGCTTCAGATCAGCAGGCACAAATCAGAGCTCAAACGGATGCAATGTTTGGCTGGGTTTTAGAAAGCCTCCTGGTGTATCTAGAAACCCTGTCAGCTTGGCTCAGGATGCAGCACTCGTGACCATCATATCAGTGTTTACAATCACATGGTAAATTCTGTGTTTCCTCTGTGAGTAAGGAAATGGTTAACAGCACCACTTTTGCAAATGCTAAGGAAAAAATGCTGAGTGGGGGGAAATAAAACCGAACTCTGAAGCAAATCCTTCCTAGGACTTCTCCATAGCTGTGATTTTTGTCCTTGCAAAAGTGTGGAGATAAATGGGATGCCGTGACCAGTGGCTGAACTCACAGCAGGGACAGCACTGCCGCTCCCCTTGACCTCTGAGCTTGGAGCCAAGGGTGGAGACGCAAGGTCCACAGGGCTCATGTTACTGCAGCCAGCTCACTGGCTTGGCAGTATGTGTGACCTTAATGCACCCTATTAATGAAGTAAAATACAGAAATTTAATTTCTTTGATTTAAGCTTTGGAAGGATTTAATCATTGCCTCTCACTTTGCTGTTCTAGCAGGTTGTGCATCCCTTTGCTCGCAGGGCTGCCAAAATGCGATCAGGTACCAGAGACCTGGCTGGAGGTGCTCACTTATCTCTGCTCTGATGCCAAGCCCATGGTTTATAGAATAGCCCATGTTACTAACCTGGCTTTTCCAAACTCATGAAGACTGTTTCTCCAGAAAATGGGAAAAGTGTAAGCACATCCTCAAAGACCATGTTGCGCTTGAATGTGTTTCCAGAGAAGAAGATGGAGAGGAAATCTGTTTGGGCCCCAACACTCAGGACATACCAGTACACAACTTCATGCAGGCAGAGTTTTGGTTGGAGGTTGTCAAACACAAAGCCGTTAATAGCTGGAAGAGAGCAGGGGTGAAACATTTCATCAGGACCTGATTCCCCCATGTCTGCCGAGCTTCTGCATGTTCCCTGCTTGTTCCCTGGGGCAGGGATGAGCCTGTGTCTGCCAGGGCTTTGCAGGGAGCTCCTGGTTGAACACTCACTGTGCATCACGTTAGAAGCATAAAACTGGGGGTCCTGCGTATCCACACGGGCTGCATCAGTGCAGAACCGCCTGATGTTCTCCTCCAGGTACCAGCTGCGGTTCTCATCAAAGACCGAAAACAGCACCAACCTTGTCTTGTCTGACATTATCTGGAAGGCGAAGAGGGAAGCAGTTATTCCTGGTCTGATCAGAGCGCCCCTGGGGCCCTGTGTAGCTGCCACGTCTTAGCCTGGGTGCATGGGGAAGAGTTTACTGCTATTTCACAGGAGTTAGGGTCCAGGTTTGGAGAGAAGGGAGCATGCAAGGGAGGATGGGGAAGGCAGAGGCATTGGGACTGACGGTAGGGTTGATGAGAACAGGACAGACAAATTTGGTTTCACCCAAATATTTCACCCACCGCAGTTATTCCAGCCTTTCAGCCTGGCAGTTGAGGCAAAAAAGGAAGGACCCACCTGATTTCCCCTCTGATCCATGGACTTCTTAAAGCAGATCAGGAGGGGCCCAATCAGGCCTGAGGCCGTATCTCGGACCGGGTCGATGGAGCTGTAGTAGAAACGGGTGAGGCAGCGAGGATCTGCCTGAGTTGGCCCATCCTCAGTGGTGACCCTCCAACTGTAGGTGAATGACTGGCCAGGGGGTATAGGAATGTCCTTCACGTCCTTATCTGGCAACACACAGATCAGTTAAGTCTGGGCTGCTCCTGCAAGGGGTGATCCCACTTTTTAAAAGAGCTCAGAAAGGAGGTTTCTTGACCACACAGGTTGCACAGAAAACTACCCAAACCCATGCCCACCCCGGGATGGCACACTGGCTGCTAGCATGTGCTTGCATGGAAAGCTGATGTGGACAAAAGGAACCCCTGGGACCAGATGAGGATGGAGAGGCATATGCCTGATTTTGAAAGTCCTTGAAACTCCTGCAAACTGGAAAATTTGCCCAGTCTCAGCTGTGTCTGGGCTCTGGGCTGCCTAGAGGAGTTTACAGATGAAGGTACAGAGCTGGGCAGGGCTGAAATGGGTGAAAAACAAAGCAAGGAAAGATACATTTTTAAGCAACTACAGCTAGACCATGAGAAAAGCAAGGAGATCTGGAAGGAACAGAAGGAAAACTGAAATGCAAATAAATCCTCTGAGCATTCAGCAGGATCTTGCACTTAGAAAAAGACTTTTCTCTGCTCCAAGTGCCCAGCTGAGCCACTGTAAAAGCATGGTTTGCAAAGCTCATGTGTCAGTCAGGGTAGGAGTAGCTCTTTTTATTTATAATCCCCTAAAGAGCATCATCCCTGTGGCTCCAGGACCATGACTCGCCCACTTTCAGAGTTGAAACACTGGCAAAGCTGGTGAGCCATGTCTGGCTGGGGGATGTTGACAGAGGGGCAAGGACAGGGCTCCCAGCTCCCTCGTGTGGCTTGGCTCCTTTAGTCCTGCCAGCTGATAGGCTGCTTTGCCCTTTTGACTCTCCTGAAGGAAAACCTTAATTTAGATAGTAACAGGTCACAAAGCTGACCTAGTTCACTGAACTCCTTAGCAGCTGCCGTCCTGGTTCTGCCGCCTCTGCTGCAGCAGAGGAGCTTTTCTCCAGCCTCTGCAATTGCTCCCATCATTATGACGCACCCAAAAGGGCAGAGAGGAGGAGGGGAGAGGGATAGGGCATGATTTTGCCCTGGTGGGACGTGGGATGGCCTTGCACAAGTTGTGATCCTGGGAGCATGCTGGCAGGGGATGAAAACAGGTCTGCGAAAGGGACCTGGTAACTCAACAAGCCTGGAGCAAAAACCGCGAAGCTGTGAGAGGGAGAGTCTGAATCATAATGAACCCCCCACATTAAAGCAGGGCAGGGGGGAGCCCAGGGAATGAGGACTGTAAGCAGACTGGCAAACACAGGCAGGATCACCAGGGTGGTTCCTGCCTCGTCAGGAAGTGGAGGCCTCCAGGATGGACCAAACAACATGGTCCCAGCTCTCTGGTTGACAATGCCCCTTCTTCCAGTCATCATCCAAGCCTTCCTTAAAGACAGGGTTATATGGCACTAAGGGGGACATGAACCAAGAATCATCATAATCTCTGGGATTGCAGGGCTTAGGCACTTGGATGGATGGGTTGGATAAACAGTTTTACCATGGGCTGCAGGAAGCTCTCCTGGCCCAGAAGAATGGCAGTGGCCAAGTGATGCCCCAAATTCTTATGGCCTGCCTTACCTTGAGAGGGCTTCATGGCATGGTATGGCCTTACGCTGGTGAGGCCGTGAGGGTAGATGTTGTATGGTCGGCTTGCCAGGTTCCTGAACACGATCTGAAATGAGGACAGCCCACAGGAACGTTTAATGCTTTCTGAACATTGTGAGGAGCCTCACTCAAGGCTGCCCTCAGTGTCCTCACAGGGAGGGAAATGCTGGGCAGTGGCACTCTGGGATTGACTACCTGCCAGTGTCCAACGGGGGAGAACCCGGATGTATCTGGGACCACAAAGTAGGGGTCAGAATAGAAGAAACGACTGTTTATTTCTCTACCAGTCTACACTGTCCATCTTTCCGGGAGATGCCCATTTTAGGGAGAACGTGAAAATATCAGATTTATTAAAGAGAAAGTTGCTGTCTTTAGTGTCACTTTGCATATGAGACAGAAGAGGACTGTCAGTCCAGGAGGCCTCGGAGGACCAAGACACTAAGTATGCACAGCAGTCAACAGCTTCAAAGTGCTCTCCACTTCTCTGCATGAAGCCCTTCACTTATTTATCTAAATAGCTCTGTTGGGGCTTTGCCACAGGTGTTACCTTCAGCTCCATGCCCACAACTGTGCAGGGAACCCCAGGCAGGGAGCAGAAATGTGAAGCTCCTGGAAATCATCCCATTCCTCCTAGCAGCAAACAAGTCAAGTGGTCAGTAGAGGCACTTGGGGAGACACAAGCGACAGTCCCCAATACTGCATGGAAAGAGCACATAAATGGAGAAGAGTGGAGGATGAGAGGACACTCCTGCCTCAGAAGAAGGTGCTGGATGCCATGTGTCATGGATTAATTCACACGATTCCTAAGACGCCTGCAATGAAGTTAAATCAAGGGGACTGGGCCATATCCTGTGCATCTCTGCCGATCTCACCAAGAGCATTTGGTTTTAGCTTTCAGTAACATCTGCCCTTCTGGTGAATTTTGGACATTACCAAACATGATAGAGCACCTCAAGGACTTATGTCAGACCTTAGCCACAAACCAAGAGCTATTAGTATGAACAGCATCAAGCTTTGAAGTTTCCCCTTCCAGTCCCTCTTTGTGGAAAGCAATCTCTCTCTTACCTTAAACTGATCTCCAACCTCCCCCTTAATGACAGGCCCCAGAATTCCCTTGTCCAGTTGATCTGACACCTTGCGCTTCTTGAAGGTTGCATCCTCGTACTCCACAAACATCACTTTCTTATACTGTGAACCAATCCGCTGAGGGCCAGCCTCCAGGAACAGGCTCGTGATGTTTCTGCAGGCAAGGCAGAGAAAGAACAAATGGCCACATGCGGGATGCTGTCAGAACCAGAGCAAGACCTTCCATCATCCAAGGGCCTACACAGCTGCCCGGGGACTACCAGTGCACAGTGGGGACACCCATCCCTGCAATCACAATATGCATCCTGGGGAATAACGTTTCAAGTGATTCAGTGCTTCTTTAATGGAGAAAGCGTCAACTAGGTAGCACAGTAGCAGCCTTGGGCTGACACTGCCCTGTCTTGGAGGGAACTGGTGACTGTGAGAGCTGAGAGCATGGCAGGTTGTCCTGTGTCAGGGAACGCCCCCAGTATATGGGCATAATGCAACAGAGCAGCTGCCTTGTCTTGATCATGCCAGCTCCTTCCCAGGAGCAAGGCCAGCCCTAAGCTGGAGAGGACATCTCCTCTGGCTTACCCTGAGAGGGACTGCAGGTAGGGATTTCTGCCCTGCTCCAGCGGCCGCTGGCTGGGATCCCCATCTAGGGCAGAACCCGGTGACCCCACTAGCAAGCCAGCCCCAGCCCACACAGCCTGTGTCAGCGGAGTGACGTCAGGACTGGTGACAAGTGTCATCACCATGCAGGGCTGACTAAGGTACTTCTGCTGAGATACTGCACTTGCATCACCTCTCCCTCCAAGAAGTGAGGCAGCAGCAGGGGCTAATTGCCTCTGCCATCTAAAGCAGGTCCTTCCAGACAGGGCAAGGAAACCCACACTCTGGGACTGGGGGCGCATGTCCTGGCTGTGCAGGACCTCCTGGCTAAAGAGTGAGAAGGGTCACCAGGCGTTGCTGCCTGTTCAGAAGGGGCTGACGCCAGAGACCTGGGCGACAGAGACGCAAATGCCCTGGGGACAAATGCCTCTGCAGGGCATTTGGTAAAATGGAGCAAAGCCAGGTCCTGCCTTCCCATGGCCTCCCCAAGACCATCCTTGTCCTGCATCCATACTGTTAGCGTCAATTAGGAAGAACAAAACTGTCCAGGTTGGGCACAAAGAAAATAAATTTCTGGGGAAAAGGGGAAGAGCTGGCAGGGCTGCCTCAAGGAGCAGCCTCATGGGCACACACACCCACTCTCACCTATCCAGAGACACGGGCTTCACAGGGGCATAGTCCCAGTCCATTTCCTCAGCCGCAATGTAGTGAGTCCAGGTCACAGGTTTCTCTTTGGCAAAAGAGCGCACTTGGATAGCATGATAAGTTTCCTCATCTTCTTCAGGGTAATCCATGTCCTCTGGCTCATCTGACAGCTTCCCCATCTTCATCAGGCGCTCCTCCAGGCACTCTTCCACCTTCACAATGGCCTCCATGCCAGCTGGGTTCAGACAAGACGGGCAGAAAAGGTCACACTGACATGCCAGCACAGGTGCGCACTCCCCCAGGCTCTGCTTAGGAAATGTCCTCTCCACTACTGTCCCCATCAAATGGGCCATCACATGAGTCAACCTATGCCATCCTGGTCACGGGCCAGATTGCACGTGGATGTAACACTATGGAACAGGAAGGGCCTTGGAGCTGCAGCACTGCATAGAACCCTGAGCCCGGGCCATCCCCTGAACTTCTTTTCCCCTGAGCTCTTGCAGAATAAGGTTACCTTGCTGATGGGACAGTATCTGGCAGAACAGCCGAAACCAGCCAGCTGTTCCTGGCATGGTCTGGGCTGTGAGATACGTGGCAGGGGAGATTTCTAGGCTGCTGAGACGGTGGCTTCTCACCAGGAACGTGTGGGCTTCGAAGAAGACGGAGTGGACTTCTGGCCCAGTGCCCAATCCAATCACGTGCCATTGGACCTGCTTCTTGAGGCAGAGTGTGAGACCTGCCAGGAGAGAAGGAAAGCACCCAGGAGTCAGCACTATGTCCATCCCTTGTCCCCACTCTTGGTGTCACGGACTCAGAGCCTGACACGGGCTGAGTAGAGTCCCCTGCCCTGCAAGGTGGTGGCTTCAAGCTGGAGAAGTCGCCTGTGAATGTGGACTGTCTGAGCAAAACAGAAGTGCAGGCCACATCATCCCCCTGAGAAAATGAGACTAGATTTACAGAGTGGGAAACTTTGGCAAGGGCTTTGGGAGGTGTGCTGATGGGAGCTCACAGCAGGATGCAGTGGCAAAAGAGGTAGATCTTATGTTGCCAGTAGAGGTAGACCCTTATGTTGCCAGTCCAGATCCACCTGAGCCACTTCAATCTTAGCAGCCTGATCCACCTGCTGATTGTTTTGATGTTCTTCAGTAGCCCAACTCTTAGGTATGTAAGTATCTATGTGACGGACTTGTACAACCAGGTTCTCTACCCGGGCAGCAATATCTTGCCACAATGCAGCAGCCCAGATGGGTTTGCCTCTGCGCTGCCAATTGCTCTGCTTCCATTGCTGCAACCACCCCTACAGGGCATTTGCCACCATCCATGAGTCAGTATAGAGACAGAGCACTGGCCACTTTTCTCGGTCAGCAATGTCTAAAGCCAGCTGGATGGCCCTTCCTTCTGCAAATTGGCTCGATTCACCTTCTCCTTCAGCAGTCTCTATAACTTGTCGCATAGGACTCCATACAGCAGCTTTCCACCTCCGATGCTTTCCCACAAGACAACAGGACCCATCAGTGAACAGGGCATATTGCTTCTCATTTTCTGGTAGTTCATTATACACTGGGGCCTCTTCAGCACGCGTCACCTCCTCCTCTGGCGATATTCCAAAATCTTTGCCCTCTGGCCAATCCATGATCACTTCCAGGATTCCTGGGCGACTGGGGTTTCCTATTCAAGCC
>NW_008796057.1:300526-335779 GCF_000699145.1 Aptenodytes forsteri
TGTGTGGTACTCAGTTGCCGACTGAGGTTAAACCACAACAGTCCTTTTTGGCGCCCAATGTGGGGCAACACAGCAGGAGAAGTTTTTGAAAAAGGGAAGAAAATAGTCCAAATCCTGCTGAAGGCTGGTTTTGCCATAAAACAAAGTAAAGTCAAGGGACCTGCACAGGAGATCCAATTTTTAGGAATAAAATGGCAAGACAGATATCATCAAATCCCAATGGATGTGATCAACAAAATAACAAGCTCCTTGACTCTATAAATAGGGGAATCAGGAACTGGAAAGGGGAATCATTTGTCTGATCACAACACTGGCAAGCCTGATACTAAAACATTGCATCTGGGGCAGGGCTCCAACACATCCTCAGCAGTAGTTGAAATACCCCAAAAAGGGCAGAGAGAGGTCACCAGTATTATTTGAAGGCTGGAGAAAATTCCTTCCTCGGAGAGACTCAAAGAGCTCAGTGTGCTTAGGAAATGGGAGAGGACTTGACTGCATTGTAAAAATATTTTCCTGGAGAGAAATTAATGTGTGCTGAAGGGCTCTGTAATCTAGCAGAGACGTGAATAACAAGAGCAAGTCCATGGAAGCTGAAGCCAAACAAAGTCAAATACAGAGTCAAGCACTTGTTTTTGGCACTGAGTGTGATAGGTGACTGGAACAGATCCCAAGAGCCCGGGAAGAGACAGGGTGGAGGCTCTGTCCTGAGGCCCTCAGCTCTCCATTGCCACCTCTCTATCAGACACCTCTCAGACCAGGTCCTGCAGCCAGACAGGGGGTTGCTGGGTGGACGTGGATACCTTCTTGAGGGGAAACCCACTGTGCAGAGACAGCGGCTGACCATGAGGTCTACTCAGCTCTTAAGCTCCATGGATCCACCAGGACAGGGAATTGAGGAGAGTTTTGCTTTTGCCTTTTATTGGAGAATGGCCAGACCCAGGTGGGAGATTTCACAGTGTGGTTCACCAAGGTTGCTCATGGTAATGACTCTCCTGACAGTGTTTCCCAGTTTGCCTTGGAGATTCTTCACTCTCAGGCACCTCTGGACCTTCTCCCAGAAGAACATCAGAAAATGCTAACTTTTGTCTTCACTGAGACCATAAATGGCCTTTCTTTTGCTTTTCTGGAGAAAAGAAGGCTGAGGGGAGACCTCATCGCTCTCTACAACTACCTGAAAGGAGGTTGTAGCGAGGTGGGTGTCGGTCTCTTCTCCCAAGTAACAAGTGATAGGACAGAGGAAACGGCCTCAAGTTGCGCCAGGGGAGGTTTAGATTGGACATGAGGAAAAATTTCTTCACTGAAAGAGTTAGTTATCAAACACTGGAACAGGCTTCCCAGGAAAGTGGTTGAGTCACCATCCCTGCAGGTATTTAAAAGACATGTAGATGTGGTGCTTAGGGACATAGTCCAGTGGTGGACTTGGCAGTGTTAGGTTTACGGTTGGACTTGATGACCTTAAGGGTCTTTTCCAACCTAAATGATTCTATGATTCTATTCCCCAAATCCTACAGAGGTGTGTTGTCAGAGCTGGGCTAGTGAGAGCTGAATTTTCCCCTCAATGCTACCTCCAGCCTCGTTCACATGGCTACAAGAGAGGAAACTCTTTGCTACCAGCACTATTCCTGGAGACCTCTGAGGAGTTCAGCTGCACTTGGCAACACAGACAGCCAGAAACAGGTCCTGCCCCACTGTAAATGGGCAAGGCAGATCAAGGAGTTGAGATGTGATAGTGCCTCTGGGGTGAACACAGCCTAACAGATCCATCACCTGGAAACTCCTCTTGATGTCTCTTCTCACATCCTTTCACAAGCTACCTTGAGTTTACAGACCTGGCTACACCCCTGTTCCTAGCATCTCCCATGCCCTCCATCCCTGTCCCCGGCACACTGGTACTCACCAGGCAGTGAGCCATTGATGTAGCCATTGATGGTGTGCAGCTCCGTCCTGTTGTGAGACAGGGGCTGAGGAGCTGCTGGGGAGCCAGACTCAGAGTACCAGCTTTTCCCTGCAGAGAGAGGAGGATGCAGTCAGCTTTCACTTGAGGGCATTTCAAAGAAAAAGGAAACCTTCCCACTGGGGTGAAACAGTATGAAAGCCAAAATCCAGGGAGGTCAGATGTGTGGTGCCTTTTGGAAATCCACAGCAGACCTGGCCACGGCTCTGCATGAATGTGGTGGTGACCATTGCACGTGACAGGGCATTACCCCCCCGTAGCTTTAGCCTGTGTGATGGGAACAAGGCCAGGGCATGGGATGGGAGAGCTGGGGAGGCTGCAAGCTCCCTGCACCTGGGGCACAGAAGAAGGAGTGGCAGTACTGCACCAGGAGTACATTGGTCGGGGGGGCTGTACCAGGCTCAAACCCTTGGGAGGCAGTGTGGGAGCTGAGCAACTGCTCTCACACCATGGCCAAAGCATGTGCCCTAGACCAGGCTGAATTCAGGGTCCGACACTGGTCAACAAGGTAGTTACCTTCATCAAACACTGCGAAGAGCATCACAAACTCTTGCTGCGTGTCCTCGTTCCCATCGCTTGCCAGGGTCCCTGCAAGATGCCATGGGATGGATCTCTTTAAAGTTCAGCAAGCACCATGCCCGTCTCCCCAGAGAATTCCCTTTGTGCCCTCCAAGAACTGGTAAATCAAGGCCAGGCTGTGGATTGCTTTTGTCACATCTCATGACTGGCACAGCCCTGTTTCCAGCCTTGCAGTCCCCAAAAGCCGACAGTTGAGAGGCAGCTGCCCCCAGAAGGCATCGAAAGGTCAGTTTGTGCTGCCTTCCCCTCGCAGGCTCTCAGGATCCACTTAGTCACCTGGAAGAGCCCATTTTATCTAGCCCCCTCATCAGCACCATGGTCTGTGCTGATGGTCTAGACTTGTCTCGGTCAGTGGAGAAACTGTTCCTGGTGAGTCACTGGAGCCTGCAGACAGTGACCTGGGAGGAAGTGACTCGTGCTCATTCCTCTCCAGTGACTACAGAGGGGTCTGAACAACTGTCTCCAGCAGATGGCTCAACCAGGGGTGACCAATCCCACCCCAGGTACACTTCTTGGTGCCTTGCACCCAGCAAGTATTAACAGTCAGGATTTCATCACCTCCATGTTTACTGAAGGAAGGAGAGCAGGCACAGGTACTGTGGACCAGGCAGTGCCCCAGGTGTCCTGCTTCTCTCCTGCCTGATCCTTAACCCTTGCTGATACAAAATTCGCTCTAGTTCTTCCGACAAAACCCTGTTTGACAAAGCACCCTGGCTGACACTGAATGATCACAGCTTGATGAACCTCTGAAGGAAAGACAAACATTTATGCCTCCATAGCAATTCACCTTATGGATAGATAAGGTTCAGATACAAGGTAGAAGATTTCATCTGTGGTCTGAAATCTTGCAAAGGAAGAAGCAACCGATTTCTCTCCAGCAGGGAAATCCGAAGTGTGTTTGGCTCCTGCACTGGGAAGGGACTCTTTGAGGAAAGGGCCAAACCCCAAAAGTGCTGTTGTTGACCACAGCTTACTGACTCCGCTGCCATGTTCAGCCTCTGGAAGGTGTCTTTGATTTTTCTGATTTTCAATTCATGATTGCATGTGACCTGTCCCCGTCCTGTGCTGTCCTTACCAGGTCGGCACACGAGCAGGGCTCCAATCAAACCGGAGTTGATGTCCTTCACACTGTCAGTGTTGGAGGAGTAGGAGTGGGTCAGGCATGGTGAGTCGCCATCCGTTGGGCCCTGGTTTTGCTGGATTTCCCAGATGTACGTGTGTGTCTTCCCTGGATCCACCCTGTCACCCTCCTTCTCTGGCTGGCTGGTCTCATCCTCGTACCCTGCACCTAAAGCCAAAGGAACAACCAGATATCACTGAAGGTTCATCCCCAACACACTGTGGCTATAGAAATGCCTCTTCCCCCAGCCTAGAGCACAGCCTCTCTCCACCCCAGACCCTGGGGCCAGCCTGATGCCCACCGGCAATGGCTGGTCTCAGGGCAGTGAGCAGAGCTGTGCCAGAGACTCGCTTGTCAGGCTGTGCACCCACCACCTGCCCTGACGCTGGAGGGCACAGTCTTCCTGGCCTTAAGCATCCAACCTCAGGTTTAACCTATGTATTACCTCTATAATTGATACAGGTTTGCTCTGGGCTGTTTGCCCATCTCAGCTCATTTCTGGGCTGGGCACGGTCTTGTTGTTCCCCCAGGCTAAGCCATCTCTGTCACTGTCTGTCCTCATAGAGGGATGTGAACAGCAGGGTCAGGGAAGGACTCTCTCCCTCCTGGCAGGCAGGCGGCAGAGCAGGAGGTGCTGCACAAGGACTTGCAGCACCTGGCTATTGCCCAACTCACCCTCTGATGCCTTCCAGTAGGACACCCCAATGGCGTGGAGGTTGTATGGGCGGGAGGCCAGGTTCTTAAACGTGATGACCACTGTGTCATAGACTTCTGCTCGGATGGTGGGGCCCAAGAGACCTGAAGAGGGGGAAGACAACAGGGTCAGGCAGCTGGGGTCAGGCAGCTCACACCCAGCCATGGGCCCCAAAGGGTCTGGGCTTTCCATCTGCACAATTAGTGGTTGTCCGTCACATAGCACAGCAGCATCAACTGCTCTGGCACCAGCAAGGCTCCCTGCATTCCCAGCAGCTCTGCCGTACTGGGACTCTACCCAGGTGCTTTCCCATTCCTGGCCGAGGAGTGCCAGCACCCAACCCAGGATGAGTTTGGACGCTGTCAAGGAGAGCTAGGGCTCACCGCGCTGTGGGTGTTTCTTACCCATCCACGCTGGCTTGGGCTTGGGCTGTGTGAACAAGGCATCAGGGTACTCCACAAACACGGCCTTCCTGTACCAGGGAGGGACACCAGGCATGGGGGGCCGTGGGTCTGGGTGCCCCAACATGCTGCAGGAGGAAAGAAAAGCCAAGGCTGATTGCACAGCCCCATCCATGGACAGGCAGCAGCCATCCTCTTCTTCCCCTCCCGCCAGCTTGCCTGTGCAATGCCGGCCCTGGGGATCGCTCACCCTGTTGTGTCCTTTGAGTTTCCTGACAATCCCCAGGTGTGTTTGGAAATGTTTTGCTCAGCTCACGGATGACAACATAGCAGTGATTAATGTCATGGTGTTAGTCACGATGGAAGACATCTGTAGCCGGGAGCGGGCACAGCCGCAGGCATCGCTGCCAGCCTCCTGCCTCGTGCCTTGCCCGGCTTCGTGCTTCCCTGCCAGCAGAGACCCGGGGCACTGGGAGTGCTGCGATAGCAGCGCCTAGTGGCCTCTGCCCCACAGCCACCCCCCACCCCATCCCCAGGCACCTTCAGGTGTGGCAGACACATCACATCACGTACAACCTCGAGCATCCTCCCCAGCTCCCCCTGGGAAAGAGACTGTGTCGGCCTGCATGGCAGGTTGCGGCAGTTTGCTCTGCGGTCTGAGCAACGTCCTCACATTCATTTATTTTCTGACCAAACCAGGATTTACAGCCAGCCCCTAAAAAACTATTCCTTGCAGCAGGAGGATAAAGGAGCCTTGAACGTACTTCACACCCCACTTATTTCTGCTGGCCACTTTCTATCTGAAAGCAGCTTAACAAATTCATTTTCCAGAAGGAATCCAGCACGTTTATCATGATAACAAAGCCATTAATTTCTCCAGGGATTTTAGAGGCTGGCTTATCAGCCCTGGGACTGAGACCATTTCCAGTAACAAGACAGACCGCTTCCAGCCTTGTTTTGTTTGGAGCAAAAGCCAGGTGGTATTTTCTTCCCTCTGAAGAAGCAGGGAGGATTGCTCTCCCCCTCTGACTAAGCCTTCATTCAAGCAGTGGTTCCCTTTACGGCTTTTCCTCAAGAGGAAGAGGAAGGAGCCAGAGTGACTCAAATTTAGGAAAGGGTGACGCACACTCGCCCCCATGCCGCCGGCTGGAAGCCACCTGCAGCTGGAGGATGCTGTGGGGAGAGTGGGGTTCACCCTTCCCGGGGGCAGAGCAGGATGGGCGCCTATGAAAACCCGACGCGCACCCAGCTCCTGCCTTTCCCACCACGGCTATGACTCCACGTTCGGGTTGGCAGGAAGCCCCCAGCAGACACAGCCCCAGTGAGCAGGGCCACTGCATTCAGCCGACTTTGCCTATGAGCCGTTATCATTCCTGGCTCAATGGCTGTAGGGTCCGGACCAAGCTTTGCTCTCCAGGGTGACCCCACGCTGGGAGGTGGCAGTGCCATGGGGTCGCTGGCACTGGACTGTCCACTGTTGGGAAGCTGTGCCTTAATTTCTAACTCGCAGAAAGCCCAGCTTTGAAAATACATCCCCGAGATATGAGGGTCTGGTCCTGCTAATTCTGTGGTAAACAAGGCAGAAATCCTCTGGAGCCAGGGGGATTTTGCTGGCACATGGGGGCATGGCTGGGAGGAGAATTGGTGGCACCAGGGCTCAGCGCCAGGTCGCAGCTGGAACAAAAGAGCCTGACAGCCTTTGCAGGGGACGAGGAGGCAGAGTTCAGCACAGGGACATCTGATCCAAGTGCTTCTGGCTGTTCCTCTGCACTTAGGGTGCAGGACTTCCTACCCCAAGGGTGGCTGAAGCCAGAGATAAGTTCCTGGCGCCTTCGATCAGCATTGTTAGCCGCACTATCTGTTCATCTCTTGGAGCCAGGAGACAGCCAAGGTAAACACTGCGCTGCCGAAGCACTCAAACACGGGCTGCTGCTACATGGCCGCCAGCTCCAAGCCGGAGCTGAGATCCCTGGGGCCGTTGCAGGATGTGCTGGTCCCAGCTCCGACCCTGCTGGTAGGGTTGTGTTTGGGAGGAAGAGAAACTGAAATCATGGGGAAGGCATAAGCAGCTCTGGCCTGGTGTGCTGTAGCCCATTCATTTGGCAGAGCTTTCCACAAACGTGCCAGAGAAACCACTGGATACATACAGGGGTTTTGGAGGTCCTGCCTGGAGGTGCACCATGAGATGCTGGTACCATGAGGGAGAATGAGTGGAGCAGAAGACACCCCACGCACAGCTCAGAGGCACCCCAGCTCCGGTGGCAGCTCTACTCCTGACACGCTCTGCTCGCTTGCTCCTGCATGCCCCTTCTCCGCAGCCTGGCTGTTTTCCTGTGCCCTCCCCTCATGGGGAGAACTGGGCTGAGGCTGCAGAGCCAGGAAAAAGGCCCCGTCATCCAGCTGGGAACAGCCACACCAAGCAAGCGCCGGTTCCCACCATGGCTCCCCCGGGAGCCATGCTGCCCAGGCGTGCCCTGGGTGGAGCACGCCACCAAGTCCCTCTGAGAAAGCCAAGTTATCTTTCCCCTTTTTAGAGAAGGACAAGTGACCTCAAACTGCCTGCTGAGGCCCCGCTTGTCTCCAGGGCAGAGCCAGGTTCCTGAGTCACTCTTGGGTCAGAAACAGTGCGTGAGCACGTCGTTAAAGCCAGTGCCAAAATGGAAAGCCACAGGGTTGAATTAACAGCGTGTGTGACCTCACCTCCACTGTAGCCTAATGAATCTGAATGCAACGTCAGTAAAAGCAGGGCAGGGGGGGCATTAGTAAAACGGGGAGTGCTGGATGCAATTGTCCTACTGAAGTAACCAAAGGGAGGAAAAAACAATGTAACTCTGATACAGTGACTATGGCAGCTAGTCAGGCTGACCTGGCTTATCACCGGAGCCTAGTTTCCAGTGCCTGACCACAGCTCCTCACTGCTCAAGCCAGTGTGGGTCTGAGATGGGGCTGTGAGCTGACATTGCCCCAGCACAGAACCTGGGGAAGGGGATGTGGCAGTGGGGCAGAAGGAAGGGATACGGCTTGATCCACAGGGGATGTAGTCGTCCAGCTCTGCTCCCCATGCTGAGCTCAGAACAGCCCATTCTGTGCACCCAAGCCATGTGTGTCCAAGCCAGCTGTGTCTCTAGGCAAGATAGTCCTGATGCCTGCAACTGCCACTTTTCCTTCCTACTCCAAAGTATTTGGGCAAACCCACCATGCCTTCCTCTCTCTTGTCACCATGTACAAACACCATTCTTTGCCCAAACACTAAAAATTATTCTCATTCCCTAAAGGAAAAATTTCAGCCCCAGCAATGTAATGTACACAAAGATATAAATAACTAAAGTTGGTTTTTACCAGGGGCAGACACAGTGGAGAGCCTTTGCTGCTCTGAGTTATGTCGGAGGGGCACAGCCAACCTCCCTCTGCAGCCCTCAGGCAGGGGGGCACACCCCATCTCCCCTCGCATCTCCCCAAAGCTCACAGGATGCAGAGCAGAAGAGAAAGCACAGGCTGGAGAACCAGCTTTTGGCTCCGGGCACAGACTTTAAAAGGTCACAGGCAAACAACATTAAGATAAAGCAGTGCAGAGCAGTAGTGCAGAGCAGGTCTGCATCCCTCTCTGCACATTTATTCCACCCGTGCATTATCAGGGGTTGCACTTAGTGACTCCTCATTGCACAGAAACACCCATTCCCAGCTGTACCAGCAGCTCAGTGCACCCACTCTGCCAGGTTGACCCCACGCACCTGCCTGTCTGGACCCAAGCTCACAGTGCTGTGCATGCCAGGGAGAGTGAACACCCATAGCAGGGTGCTGGAATTGCAATAGAAAGAGCTTTACCTTGCAGGCGCTTGCAGCACGGAGAGCAGGTCGCTGTGCGTGTAGTCCCAGGCGGTTTCCACTGCACCAATGTAGTATCTTCTGACTTTGCTGATGCCCTCCTCAACCAGGCAGAGGAGCAGGAGGCCGCGCAGGGCTCCCACCAGCATCGTGCCCGCTGGCTGGGAACGACTCTGGTTTCAGGAGGAAAAGTGAAAAGGAAGGAATGAGAAAGGAAAGAGGAGAGAAAAGCCTTTATCTTCTCATCCAGCTGTTGTAATCCATAGGAGATGATGATTTAAAGCCAGCACTCACAGGCTCAGTCAGAGCGCTGGAGAGTTTCTCAAAGGCATTAGGAGAGGAATCGCTTGAGCAGGTTAGTGCAAAAAGGAGCGTGCAAGCAATGGACTCTCGCTCTCTTCCTCTGGGGTGGCAGTGACAGGAGGAGAGGAAAAAACAAAAGGAAAGGGAGGGCAAGCGCAGTGGTAAGCTCCACTGCAGGACCCAGCTGGCTCTGGGAGTGAGGTGAGGAAAGGGAAGGTTGCAGAGGAAGGGGAATTTAGGTGCGGTCTCTGCCTGGTCCCACCTTCCCTCTCACCGCAGAGGGGGAGGAGGAGAGCGGGTTGCAGGCCAGCACCCTGCTGCTGCCCAGGCTACAGGAGCCTTTATTTTCCCCCTCAGGTCAGTCTGAGCTTGCACCTGGGGCTGGAGTCCCCCAGGAGCTGGCAGCTGCCTTCTGTACCTGCTATCCCGCATAGCTTGAAGAAATGGCAGTTTAGGGGAAAATTTGCCTTCAGGATGCAGATGGCTTATTGCTACGAAGCAGGAGGGGCTGCCCCATGCCCACCAGCGCTGGGAGCCTTCAGGGTACTTTGCTTCTGCAGGGGCAGGGCTGGAGGTGAGGAAATAGCCAGGGATGCACATATGTGTGTACATATGTGGGGTGTATACCTGTCCCCTGGGTGCCTGCACCCCAAGCAGTGATGATTTAGCCACATAACCTCGCTTTGAGCCACATGGGAGGGAGAGGGTTGGGGCGATCTCTGGGAGTTCCCCTCCTGCCAGCTGCCCCTCACCCTTCTCCTCTTCTCCCAGGGTCCTGTAGAACAGCTCAGAGAAGATGCACTGAAATGTTTTTGCAAATTTAATCCATTTTAAACTCACAAATTTTCAATATCTCTTTTTAAAAGCCCAGGAAATGCCCCCCACTCCCCCAAATGCACACACATGTGCTCATGCACACACGCTGGCATGTGGTTCTCCCTCAGCTCATGAAGGCAGGAAGATGAGGAGGAAAACCCTGCGTGGTCCCAGCATCCGCTGGGCGAGTGAGGTGGGAAACATCCCATAAATCATGCTGTAGTGCAGCAGGAGTGCAACAGGGGCAGTGACCCCTTTGATGACAGTCCCAGTGTGTGCAGAAGCATCCATGTGACAGTCTTGGTGCCTGAGTAACAGAAGGAAGTGGTGGCGATGGTGGTGGGATGGGTGTTTTGGGGTCCCAGATGCAAATCCTTAGTGTGGGGCAGGTGGGACGGGTAGGGGATGGAATGGGAGATAGGAGCTGAGCCCCCCGGGTAGGGGCAATCCCAGCAGATGTAGGAACACATTCCCTGATGTCCCACTGCCCCATGTAGCCCAGCATAGCCTGTGAACAACCTCAAGCATCCCAGCCCCATGGGCTCACCGTGCAGGAGCACCCCATGTCCATGGGGTCGGTGACAGCTCTCTGTCCTTCTCCCTCAAAGAGGGGCTAGTTCTCACCACCTTGCTGGGGACACCCCCTCTCTTCCCACCCCTCTCCTTATGGCAGCCCTGAGCCTGAGGGGGAAAACCATCCTGCGCAGCTGTGTCTGGCTGGGGCTCCCATGGTAACAGCAAGGAGCACCCGGGGGGACTCCCCTTGGCCTGTGTAAAACCCCAACCCGCCGAGGGGCTGCCCACTCCTTCCTGCACTCGCCCAGGGGCTGGCTGACACAGCAGGAGCCAGGGCAGAAAGCGTTCCCCCACACCACCCAGCCTGCTCCCAGAGAGGCAAAAAGCCAGTGAGAAACACATTTCCTCTGGCTCGTGCACTGGCAGCTGGCTCTGTGCCCAGCCTGGGGCTCCTTTTCTTTGTGAGGAACATGAGCAACAACCCACCTCATGTTTTCCAGCAAGTATTTTGGTGCAAAACAAGTGGTGTGTCACATTCGGGGATGCCCTGGGTGCTTTGCACCACCTGCCCTGCCGTGGTGAAGTAGAAGGATATTCTTGTGCTGGAGGGAAAAGGGTTGTCCGGAGGTCCGGGAGAGACATGGGAGATCTGATCTGTGCTTCTGGCACCAGTGTGCCCTGCAGCATGGATGTGACTTTATTCCAGTCATCCTGTCTGGGAATCTCCCAGTGCTGTGAGACTGTGCTCACCCAGAAAGACTGGAAAAGGTGTTTCTTCCAGAAACAAGCAGATGGGGAGAAAGTTGCCAAGCAGACAACATGACTGTGAAGAGGGCAGTCGGGGGGGGGGGAGGCTGGCAGCACGGGATGGGCACACAGGAGGGTTAGGGTTGGCTGTCAGGAGGGGTGTTCCAGCTCTGGGTGCTGGAGATCTGCATGGGGCGGCATGGAGTCTTCTTGCTTCTAACCCTGGCAGGGATGCTGCAGGCACTGTGGGATGACAAGATGCGGGGATCACAGAGGGGAGTCAGGCAAAGCTTCACTTGGGGGCTGCAGTGGCAGGAGCCTGGACACAGTCAGAAATAAATGGTTGTGACACTGGCAGGTGCTGAATTGCTGGGTTTAACCATTTTCAGCTACTGGGAGGCAGCTCCAGGTTCCTGACCCAGAGACATAAGAGTAAACTGGAGATATGGGGTCTAACCTAAGGAAGCAGAAAGAAAATTATATTATCAAGATTCTCAAGGCTGTGGGAAGGGGAATCCAGGTGTGAAACTGGAGGACACTTGGAAATAACTTGGGGAGGGGGCCCAGATCCTGGTGCTTGCTGCATGCAGTGAGTAGCTTTGTGCAGGCATTGAAGAGCCAGTGCAGAGTGAAGCATGCCGAGAACAGCCAGGCATCCACAGGGAGCCCGGCTCCCCCCCCCAGCATAGCCTGCTAAGCCAGATCCCACATGCCCCAGCAAGAGCATGCATGGCCCCAGCAAGTGGGGTGGCATTAGCAGCCCTGGCACTTCCAAGGGCTCAGCAAACCTGTGCAGGTGCCACTGCAAAGTGTCAGCATTGCCCTGATGGCTGGGATGGGATGGGCCAGGTGGTAGCAGATGGCTGCGCCTTTGAGAGAGCTGCAGAGAGGCATTGGCATCCTGGTCCTGCCTGGAGCAAGGCACAGCATGAGCAGATCGGCCCATCCCCAAACCTCCCTGTGAGACGGCGCCAGGGCGCTGTCCTCCCATGCAAATATGATGGGGAAGCCAGGACAGGCTCCTGCCAAGAGTCCTGGAGAAACCTGCTTGGCCAGAGCCAAGGACCCATGTGCATGCAGAAAGCGCTGGTTGTTTCCCCAAATTGTGCAGTTCTCAGCTCAACATGGGGCTGGGGCAGATAAAAATGACTCAGAACAAAGTGAGCCATGTCTAATCTCTTCTGGGACTTTTTTTGTGTGTATGTGAGAGAGCGAGTGACTCATGGCAGCTTCTTGGGAATGCAGAGTATCTCAGAAGCAGCAGCCACCCATGGGGCACTCACCTTTCCCAGCACTCACATGGGCAGAGGACACTGAGACACTAGCTGTACTGTGTGGGACCAGTGATCTGGCAGAAGGACCAGTCATGGCCCCCTGTACCAGCGCTTCTGAGCTGGAGCATCTCCTGCTGCTGCCCGCATCCCACCTGGACCCTGCCTGCCCTGGGGAGGGCTTGGTTTTGGTGTGCAGCTGCTCCAGAAAGAGGAATGGCATCCTGAGGGTCAGCAGGACACATCCCTGCTCTTCCACAGACGTGCCCTGGGCAAGTCCCCGCTGCATGGGCTTGCTACGCTTCCTCCCCGTGCTACTGAGCGCATACTGCCAGCTGGCTCCTGCCCAGCCCACCAGCCATGCCCACCTGGATGCGTGCCACGCTGACTCATTTCACCAAATGCTCCAGGAAATCTCTGCCACCTTTCCAGTGCCTCCCTGCACAGCTGGAGTGAAGGATGCTGCGGGGGTTTCCAGCCTCCTCTCTGGAGCCAGTACTGGGGTTTAGTCACAGGGGATGTGTTTATCCCGTGTAAACAGGCCCACCATGCTCTGCAAGGGCAGAGGTGCTTTAGGGGAGCTGCTTTTTTCAGAATCCACTGTCTCAGTTAGGAAGAAAAAATATTAAAACAAACCACCAACCCACCAGCCAAAAAAAGCATCTCTCCTGGTGCTTTTGTCTCCATCCAGGCTGCGGCAAAACCAGCCCAGATGGAGGGACAAACCCTGGCCCTAGTGCAGATAAATCACAGCAGGAGCAAAGCCCACACCTGTCCTTGGGGGGAAAAACTCCCTCCTTTGGTACCAAAGCTCCGGGCTGGAGGAGAAATGCCTGGTGGACCTTGCTCAGCCACTGCACCCCAGCAATGATGGAGCAAAGAGGGACTGCAGCCCTGTGCAGCTCACAGATCAGCTGACCCACAGACAGTGGGACCCCAAGGGAGCTGCAGCACAGTGGGGCCGATGGCACCAACAGCCCTGAGTATCCAGCAAATACAGCCCTGAGGTTCCTTAGCCCCGGAGCAGAAATACCAATGTGGAGGAGGTCCCAAAAATAAGTCTGCTCTCCTCCCCTGGATTTCTCTGCAGTAAGTGGGTCAGCAGAGCATTTCCTCTTTCTCTCTCGTTTCTCACGTCGGAGGCATCTCTGAATGATTCAGGCAGGGGGAGCACAACACAGTGCTCCTAACACAGGGCACTCAGGCACTGCGCCTGCAGGAGCTGAGGAGGACAAGCATTCAGGAGGTCTCACCGGCCAGAGGATGCTTCCCATGGCCGCTGGCTTCGCACAGCTATTGCTAAATGATCTTTGCTCCTCAAGTGTCGGAGCAGCCTGGCCAAAACCAGAGCAGCCTCTGGGCACACGTCCTTCGTAAGTCACCTAATTACCCTGGCTGATTAAATGAAGCTCAGATCAATTGCTCTCCCCTGGGCTTGCTTTGAGGGTTCCTGCTGGGTCAGCCTGGAGATGGGGGTCATGTTCCCAAGGGGCGTCCGGTTTTTGGTGTCTGTCATGCACTGTGCTTAGCTCATCTCCTGAGACACCCTGGCTGCTGCAAAAACTCCTGGAATAAGCCCCAAGCCCCAAGGGCTGCTCATATTCAGCAAAGCTTCCCCTGCACCCCCCAAGAAGAGGCTCTGTTCCACAGATGCTGTGCTTGGGGCCACAGAGAAGGGGCACGGTGGTGCTCTACCTTACCCGTCCCCTTGGTGCTCAGTGCTGCTCAACCCTGGCATCCTCACGTCAACAGAGCTCCTGGTGAGCCAGAAAAGGGGCTAAATTTAACAACAGGAATTTAATGGCGCTCCATGGGAATGGCTGTTTAAGAGAAGCACTGTCCCAGAAAACTCCTCTCTCAGTCGTTGCCAAGAAGAAAGGAGAACTGGATGCAGGGAGGTGTAGCAATCTCCCGCGCAGCCTGAAGCCCTCCACGCAGTCCCGGGCTGTGCCTGTCGCTGAGGCAGAGCCCTGAGCTTGGGGAAGCCGCCACAGCTAGTGCTCATGGGTGTCCCTGTACCGCACTCGGCTTGTCCCCACATGCCCAGCCCAGGCCTCGGGGCTGGCAGGGGTGCCTGCTGGCCAGGCAGCAACAGGAGAGGGTGCAGACTTGCGAGACAGAAGGATTGTCAGGGAAGATGGACCAGGATCCTGGCCAAAGGGGCAGAAAACAGGCAAGAGTTGAATGAGAAGATTATGGTGCATCCATGAATTGTTATTCATCTTTTACAGCTGGGAAACTGCTGCAGGGAGCAGCAGGACTTGCCCATGGTCACCTGCAAGGCATCAGCAAGTCAGAAAGAGAGTGCCTGTATCACCTGAGCAGCCACCTGGTATCATTTGCTGTGCTCCAGGCTGGCTGCATCCACTCACTGTCCAAAATCAGTGCTTCTTGGCAGGAGGGAGAGCTCGAGCGGTGGCCGGGGGCTCACTGCTTGCTCTCAGCACAGCGTTGTGCCTGGTGCCAGGCTGCTCAGCCTGCCCTCCTGTTCCCTAAACCCAGCTGGCAGAAATCCCAGCTGCTGGCAGGAGGGAGCAGAAAGCCCCTTTCTTCGCAGCATGGAAGTGGGGGAGGCTAGGGGAGAGCCGGCCTGCACTGAAAAGTCCCCATGACAGATGGCGGGGGAGTGAAGGAGAAGGGCTGTCGCCCCCACCCATAGACACTGAGTAGCATGAAGGGCTGGAGCCCGAGTATGTTTCATTTCCAGAAAATGAGAAAAGAGAGAGATGGCAGAGAGAGAAACCCCACTGAAAATCCCCATGTTCTTGCTTTGACGGGGCTGAGCTGCAAATTTCCTTTCTGCAAGCTGCAGCGTGCCCCCAGCCAGCTGCCGAGCTGGGGCTGTCCCTGCGCAGCTGCGTGACACCAGCGCGGATGTCCCAGCCAGGCGAAGGGGAATTCAGACATTGCTTCTCACCGTACTAAAGGCAGCAACACAGTGGCAGCCTCAGCAGAGCGCTGCGCGGCCAGGGCCACAAGGCCAGCAGTGTCGGCGCCACATCACGCTGAGCCACCAGAGTACCAGCTTGGGAGCCCCAGGACACTGCAGCCCTCCAGGTCCCCGCACACCGGGGACACATTTCCTATCGACGGGGGACCCTGGCATCTGGTGGAGATGGCCAGGTATGGTGCCTCGCTGAGGAACCCAGAGGGGCATCATGGGTCCATCTACAATGCATTTTTTGGGGCTCTGCAAATGGGGACTTGGTGGGGGGATGTGGTTTTGCTGACTGCGTTATTGCCTGGTACTGCTCGGCCTGACCTTGCATGGCCACTGGAAATCTGCGTGGGCTGGCAAGCTGCGGCTCAGCCTGGCCACACAGGCTGGGAGGTGGTGGTGGTGCCGGGAGGGAGGGGAAGCCTTTGAGACAGGGAACAGCTTTTCGTGCCTGTGTCTTCTGAGCTGAACAGTGCTGCTCAGGAGCAGGAAGGCGCCTTGCAGGGAGCCCCAATGGCTGCAGGGTGCTGAGGTGCTAGTGCTGAGCTCTGCCGCTATGCCCGCTGGCCCCTGTGCCACCCTCTGTACCAAGCTGGGCCTGACCCTGCTGCACAGGAAACCCCAGCCCTGCAGCCCCTCCAGCTCCCCTGTCAGCCCAGCTCCTTCCCCGCTGTGGGAGGAAGCCAAGAGCCTGCCCCGGGCAATGGTGCACGTGTGCCGGGAAAGATGGGGCCATGCTGCAGATGCTCAGGCCAGTGGGTGCCCCTGGGACCACATGTGCAGGGGACCACCCAGCTGGCACTGGGGAGGAGGCACAAGAGGAACCCTGCCTGGCACCAGGGCACGAGGGCAGCCCTTTGCCCAGGGTAGGGAGACAAAACCAGGGACATGTGCTGCATGGGGATGGGAGCCCACCACGTACCGGACATGCAGGAAACCCCAGTGCCACCTGACACTGGTGTTCAGATGGGATTTCCAAGACGAAACACTGCTGCCAGGCCCCCAGCCATCCCTCCCCATTGGTGATCCCCTCCCCGGCTACCACATCTTCTTTTCCCAGGGGAAGCTGCTCTGCTCACTGCCAGCCTTGCCTAGAGCCAACGCGGAGACCCAGCAGAGACATGGTGCTCTTGGCTGCTCAGTAGTCGGTGTAGGATCTGTCCGATAGTCTTGCTAACAGCTACATCTGATTACTGGGTCACCAAAGGGTGACCACGCTGCAACCCACAGGAGATGCCCTCTGATCTGCTGGGGATGGGATTACCAGGGCTCTCTGGGAGAGGAGCCCTGATCCCGAGCAATGCTATGGGGCTTCGGCTGCCCAGGAGAGCAAATGCAGGAGCTTTCCAGTTGCCAGAGAGTAAATAAACCCTTGTGGAGTGCAGTCTTCTTCTCTGGGTGGTTATGAGAGCAAAAGCCCTTTGGAGCATCCTGTCTACAGGGTACCTGCGGCTCAAGGGCTGGGCACCCGGCTTCTCTTCTCCTACCCCCCATGGCACCCATCCCCCCAGGTGTGCCTTGTCTGATCCTCAGCACCTCAGATGGCTGAGTCCGAAGGCCCAAACCTGCTGTGGGCAGCAGGCACCAGCCCCCACGGGACAACTGTGTGCAAGACATCAAGCCTCAGTCCCTGGGGAAGTGCTGTCCCACCACTTTGGTTTGGGTGCGCACACACTGTTCCAGCCAGTTCCCCCTAATCAGGGCAGTGCAGGAAACACGTGCGATGCTGCTGTGGCTCCCGACACACGTCCGCCTGCCTGCAAGGGGGAAGGAGGTGCTGGGCTGTTTGTGAGCGGGATGCTGGGCTGTTGTGAGCGGGATGTCCCGGCCAGCGCGGCAGAGTGCTGCCATTGGTTCCCAGAACGTTGCCTGTTCCCCCACCCGGCCCGCGCCACCTGCACTCCTACTCCCACTCATGCACTGGTTTCCGTTAGGGAAGGAGGTGCTGGGCTGTTTGTGAGCGGGATGTCCCGGCCAGCGCGGCAGAGTGCTGCCATTGGTTCCCAGAACGTTGCCTGTTCCCCCACCCGGCCCGCGCCACCTGCACTCCTACTCCCACTCATGCACTGGTTTCCGTTAACCCCACAGGCGACGTGCCCGCCCCCTCCCAGCGCGTTCCCTCCCCAAATGACGCGCCGGGGGCGTAGCGAGGCGCGGCCACGTGAGGCGATGGCCGCGCGCTTGCTCCTGCGCAGCGTGGTCACGTGCCTGCGGCGGCCCGGTGGCAGCGGCGAGCGGAGCCCAACGGCCCCCTGGCGGGGGGGGGGGGGGGGGGCCGCGGGCGCGCCACGGCTCCCCGGCTCGCCCAGCTCGGCCCCTCCGGCGGAGAGCGGGGCCCGTGCCCTGCGCGGCGCTGTTTCCATTGGCAACGCGCGGCCGCCCGCCCCCGGGCCCGGCCCGGCCTGACGGCGCGCACCGCAGCAGGCCGCTCTGGGGGCGGCTCCCGGGACAGGGCTCCTCAGCCCGCACCCCTTCCTCAGGGGCATGACCTGCGGGAGCGCCGAGGGGGGTGAGGGGTCCCGGGAATGGAGTCCGAGGGGGTCTCAGGGGCCCTAGGGGCGTCTGAGGCCCTCGGAGGAGGGTGTGGGGCCTGGGGGTTCCCAAAAGCCCGGGGAGAGTGCCAGGCCCCGTGGGCTGTGTGACTCGGTGGGTGTCCCATGTCCCTGGGGAGGCCCTGGGCAGCTGGCAGGGGGCTGTGGGACAGCAGTCCCAGCACTGAGCCTCTCCAGGTGCCTGCAGGTGTGAAGGAGGACTCCTTCAGTGTGCTGGACCTGGCGGAGTACACCAAGAACCGGCCCTGGTGGCGCAAGGTCTTCGCTCCCAGCTCGGGGTCAAGTGCTGAGAAATACAATGTGGCTACGCAGCTGGTGATCGGAGGGGTCACAGGATGGTAAGATGTGCTGGGGTTGCCGTTGCTGCTCGTGGCAGGCAGGATGCATGTGGGCATTAGCCAGGCTTTTGGGAACATGCTGACAGGTGCAGGGTGGTCATCTGGCAGTCTTTCAGAGAAGGCAGGTGTCCAGCTTGCTCAGCCCACTGTGCCCTGGCATGCTTTGCTGAACGTGGAGCTGAAGAACTGAGAGTATCTCCTAGGGAAGAAAATGGCATCAGGCTTTAATTTTTGAGGTGAGATAGTTCTCTTTAACTTCTGGCATAAAGTGGTGGTGTTGAATTTAGGGCAAGCAAATATGAGCCTCTTGGAACAAGGATATCTCTTCCCTGGAGGTGGATGTGCTTCAGGCATCTGCACAAAAACCTCCTGTGGAGGCGGCTTATTGCGCCTGCAGGCATGGTTCCTGGGGTTTCGTGTCACTTGTAACAAGTGCTGGGGCTGGTGGCTTGTGGGACTATTTGCAGCTTCATTCCCACAGCAGCATTGTTTGAGTTGAAAACTTGGTGTAATCACACTGCTTTGCTTCTTGCTGTGCCTGTTGTCTTCGTCTGGCAGAAGG
Organism: Aptenodytes forsteri; assembly: GCF_000699145.1. Classification (NCBI taxonomy): domain Eukaryota; kingdom Metazoa; phylum Chordata; class Aves; order Sphenisciformes; family Spheniscidae; genus Aptenodytes; species Aptenodytes forsteri. The sequence continues at coordinate 319,143 of NW_008796057.1, forward strand.
GTAACCATTTAAAAGCGTATGACAGATCTTCATTTTCTGATAAAAATATGAGCTGGCCACCTCTCTGTTGTATCTTCACTAAGTGTGTGTATTCAGAAATGGGTAAGAGCAGGTTGCAATGTTGATAAGGAAACTGTGGTCAAAGTAAAGTCTGTTTTGGGTGATACAATACACTAGCCCTTTGCTGCATGACTGAGCAATGGGGTGGTGCTTGCCTGAGTTCTGGTGGCTGCAGCGATGTCTTTCGTATTGCGAGCGTGTAACCCAGTTTGGAGACCAGTATAGCTTTAGCCCACTGCTGTCTGCTTGTTTCAGCATTTTTCTCTTCTGAGAAATGAAAAGGAAAAGTAAGCAGTTGTTTGGGCAACAGAGAAGCTTGCCTTGTGATCTGCTCCCCATGCTCTATCATGGAGCAGCAGCAGATGTGCTGCCTAATTTCTGTTCAGAGATGATACCAGTTAAAAAAAAAAAAAAAGCTAAAATCACTTGTTGATTTTGATGAAATCACGTGTTTCCGATTACTCTTTTGGGAGAAGATTGATGTTGAAGAGATAAGACTCAAAACTGCAAAAGGCTGAAATGCAATAGTGAGAAGTAAAAAGCTATAAAGCATCACTTTTGGCTGGGCACAAATTCTTTCTCTCTGGTTGCACGTAGGTTTCTTCTGCCATTCATTAGGCTGTCTCCGGGTCTTGCATAATTACTGCCAAAGGCAGCCTTGCCTGTGGGAAGCATGCTGAGGAGCGTGTGTCATTCTCCTGACTGGTTCCTTGTTGATTTGTAGGTGTACTGGATTCATCTTCCAGAAAGTTGGAAAGCTGGCAGCGACAGCGGTAGGAGGTGGCTTTTTCCTACTTCAGGTGTGTATGAACAGTGGGCCGGGCTTTCCGAGAACTGTGCTGGTGGGGACAAAGGGCTCTCTAGTGATCATTACCTGTTGGGACTTGTGGGGCCAGCTCCCTGCTCTGCCAGGAGCTCTGTGTGACCATGGATGTGAAGGGCTTGTGTTCCCCGGGGTACATAGATGCAACAGCAAAGCAGGATCAGTGTGCTTACACTTAAGGATTGCCAAAAGGTGCTATCTGCTTAGGGTCTGTTAACAAAGGCCAGGCCAAAGGCATGTGGGGGCTGTTACTGCAGGGGCACCTGAGTGAAGCAGGAGGCAGCCTTTCGCTGCGGCAAACTGCTCTGCTGCTGCAGGACTGTCTGGTCAGAACTGACTACTGTACTTAGTCCTATGCCTGTGGAGATGGTGTCCCTGGAGGAACAGCCCTGGATGTCAAGAGGGATTTGTCTATGTCTGTGATATGTTTCCTGTCAACCTGGCTACTTGAGGAGTCAGGCCAGCACAGATGGGGCTCTCTGTAAAGCATTGCGGAAGAGGAGAGAAACGGAGGGGAGCTGCTCGGATGTGGACATCTAGCTCGTACATCCTGCAGGAGGCAGAACAGCTCTCAGACCTCATGCAGCAGCCTTATTTGTTTGCTTCTCAGGCACTCTCTTGTGTGTGACTCGTTCTCCCTGCTCTTCTGGCTCTGCTTGTTCTGCTGAAAGCCAAAAGCTTGCTCTGAGCAGGGAGAGTTTCACTGCTGAATCATCCTGACCAGATAAAATATTTAGAGAGGAACAGGCTATTAATAGCTGTGTCCACCCACAGCAGCAGGAGAGCTGCAGAGAGTCCCAACGATATATGTGGCAGTTGTGAGGGGGAGGTGATGCCAGCTTTACATTAGAGAATAGAGGCTGAAACAGGCTAAGCTGCAATGTGTGCCCTGCTGTTAGGGGATTACTGTGGGAGACAGATGTTGCAGGACAGTTAATACAGCTACAGGGGTGGTCCTTTGTACAATTTTCAAGCTCGTGCGCTCATCCTCTCATCCCACTGGACCAGTGTGTGGGAGGTGGCTGTGGTCAGGGAAGGTGGGTGGGCAAGGGAGTCTGTTTAGCCATGGTCATGCAGGACTTTACTCCAGGAACTTTCCACCCCTCAAAACTCTAGATTGCAAACCACACGGGATACATCAAAGTGGACTGGAAGCTAGTAGAACGGGATGTGAACAAAGCCAAGCAGCAGCTGAAATTTCACAGCAGTGGTAACAAAATGTCTCCAGAAGTGAAAAGCAGAGTGGATGAGGTGAGACAACTCTCCCAGGGTGTGTGCAGGTGCTTAGCTGGAGGGACAGCAGAAAATGGGATTGACTCCTGGGCTCTTATGGATCTTCCATTCTGCAAATACAAGGAGGGAATGCTTGAATGACAGGAAAACTGGAGAGATGACAAAGGTATCTATGCATATTTGAGACAGCCAGGGTGGCTTCTAGGCATGACACCAGCTCACCATGTGTTGCTGCAAATTCCTTGGGGTTGGGAGAAAATGTGCTGGGGTTGTGGGAAGAAGTGTCTCTTCAGTCTGACAAGAAAAGCTAAGTAGATCTGGCAGCAGAGTGGCCTAGTTACCCTGGACTCTGCTGTACCCTGGTCTGGCACACACAGTCAGCAGCCTCTTCTGTCAGACTGACTATGCTGGTTGTGAGAGAGCCCTGGAGCGTGTAGCGGACTGCAGCTCTCGGAGAATCTGGGCTGCACTGGGACTGGATCAGTTCAAGAGCTGTACATGCAGCGGGGAGATTAGGGAGGGGAGGTCATTAGGTAGGATACTTTCCCTGACCCGAGCAGTGGCCTCTCTCCGAGCATCACTCACCTTGGAGAACAGCCTGAGGGATGTCTTCTTATGGGGAAGGTGGGTGGGTGAACTGGTGGTGTTGAACACTGTTGGCTCTTCTCTCCCCTGCTTAGGTGATCATATTTCTGAAGAAGAATGTTATCCTGACTGGAGGATTTGCTGGAGGATTCCTGCTCGGAATGGCGTCCTAGAAGCTGTGTTTGACTCTCCCTTCATGCCCAGCCTCCCCTGCCTTCCTCTACTGCTGCTCTCTGTCACTTAGAAGTCAAAGGATGTTGCTGACAGGCTCAGTCCCTTCTGCTGCCAGGTTCCAGCCCTTATTTCTTACAGCACTGCTTCTGATTTCCAACTTTTTCCTCTGTCTGGGCTGTTGGGGTGCTGGGATTGGTCTGAAATCTTATGACTCCCAGTGTATCATTGTGATTCCTTTCCCCACCAAATATGCCCAGTCTCAAATTTTCTGTTGAGTTACAGCCTCATAAACATGTAGTGGCAGAGAAATCTCTTAAATGCGCTTCTTCCCAGGTGCTCAGGGCTGTTACACGTACGTTTGTCTGCCATTATATGTGTACGACAGCTGTCAGCTGTACACCACTATTTAGCTTGCACTTTTTCTGCCCTGGTACCTGGAAAGCCTGTGCTTCCCTCTGCACAGAGATCATGTGTGCAGTCCAAAATGTGCTTGGCTGTCCTGGGGTGGACACAGAAGTGTCAGGGGACAGCCTGGGCTGTGTCCAGGGCGGGTGGATAGGGAGCAAGTTCATGTGGTGCTGGGGGTTCTCCTGCCCTCCCCCTGCCATTGCACTGCACGTAGATGGCCATTTGGCTTCTCCTCTGCTGTTATTTATACCCCTTACTGGAATTGCAGCACTGGCACTGCTGATGGAAACAGCACTGTGGGTGACTCTCCAGGCCCTTTCCTCATCATGTGTTCTGAAAGTCATCAAGCTTCCTGCACTGTAGAGCCCCTTTCTCACTTGCTAGCTGACTGCTCAGCCTTTGAAATGTGCTGAGGCACTCTCTTGTGGTGGGCAGGCTTCCAGCGTGCTTGACCTGTCTGTGTCAGGCTAGCTGGCGCAGGCGGTATGCGTTTCAGCTGTGCCACTTGCTGTAAATCACCCTGGGCCTCAGATTAGTGTTTCTAGGTCTACCATGACCTTCTCTGGCCACTTTGGCTTTGGTGAGCTGTAACCATGTGGGACAGGATTGTAGACAGGAAATGCATCCCTGTTTAGGGTACATTTGTACTGGTCCAGGGTCCCTGTTGCCGCTCTACTAGAGTGGTGGCGGGGGAGGATGTGAAATCTGGAGTGCAGTCCTTTACCTGCCTCTGCAGAGCACAAACTCTGGTCTCTGCAAGCAACTGAAATGACAAAACTGTTGGGAAAACCAGATTGTGCTCTTGTGGGAGTGGCTCATTTCCATACTTTCTGCCTTGGTTATGTTCCTTCTTTGTGTTTACCATTTCCACAGAAAAAGCTGCTTGCTTAATTCCATCAGCTGCAGCCCTTCTCCTGCGGGTGATGAGGCAGCCCAGATGCAGAGCTCAGCTGTTTTTGGACAGTCTGTCCCAGTGCAGCTGTGTGCAGAGCAGGACTCTAACCTACAAGAGAAAATTACAAAAAAAACCCAAACAAACAAAAAACCTAAAAATCCCTTAGAGGTGTTCTGCATTGGCTGTGCTGGGCTGGCATTAGCGCTTTCCAGAGTGTGGGGACTTGCATGACGGTGGGGTGATGTCCTCCAGCAGGTACATGTAGGAGTTCTTGCCAAGAATGTTTTTTTTTTTAATGTGAAAGTTAGCCCATCCTTCCATTGGAAACATGCTAGGGAATGATGATGTGCATGAGTGATTGGGACGCAGCACCTGGGCTCAGCGGCTGCACCCCATCTCCAGTGTTGTGTAATGCCTTTCTGATCATCCACTGCTGCTCTCAGTATGGCTAGAAATGGGGATCTTCCCCCGAGAGCTGCTGAAAGAGCTGGAATTGTGGGTTCGTCCACCAGCGGTTTTGGGATGAGCACTTGCAGTTGTTAATTTTGTTTCAGCTCTGTTGACTGAAGTGTCAGTGTAGCAACACGTTGATTTAGCTGAGATTTTCTCACCTTCAGGATCTGAAAAGAGGCTGCAGGTAATCAGGAAACAGAAGTTGGTATCTTTGCTCCTGTCCTGCCATACATGGCCAAGCAGAATGAGGGAGCAGCTGGGCTCACGTTGTTTTAATGATGATCTTCCTAAAAGCCATCCAGGACTGCAGGAGTGATATGATGCAGCAAATAGGTCTTCAGTAAATTGGGAGTGGAGTGACAGATGATCGTGGTGGTTTTGTTTTGTTTTGGTTTTTTTGTAGGAACCCTGCAGGGCTGAATGTGCATGAATTGATACATTTGTGTTGCAGGGTCTCTCTTATTTGCGTAAGAAAACAGTGTTGCTGCCCCTCTGCCTGGTGTGCTGCATAACACAACTTCTTCTGAGATGCACTAATCTCCAGAAAGCTTTCTCCAATGACAAAGCCCAAAGTAAACCATTAACAGACCTTAGGGATGTTTTTCAGGCTCAGATAAATCACTATTTCTGCCCAGCCCCAGGGAAGGGTATACTGGGTTCTGCTCCGCAGGGTCCCGACTTGCTGCTATGGAGAGAAATGGCCAAGAGAGGGAGCTAAAACGCCTCAATTGCTGCTGGAAGGGGAAAGAAGTGACAAATTCATGTTGAGTTTGATGTGAATGCAGGCAAGGAATGGACAAGGACATCAGGATCTGGCAAATCTTTCTGCTGTGCCAGTGTTGGGCTCATGACTGGCACTGTTTAATGCTGTGGGCCCACACTGGAAGCTCTGATGCTGAATCAACCTCTGTGGGGATGCATTGTTGCAGGTACCAAGATGAGGTGTTCCCCCCCTCCCCACCCCTGCTCTTTTTGGTCTTGTTTCAACAGCTTCTGGCATCTGTTCCAGTTTGAGAACGTTTAAAACACACTAGGCTTTTAAAGTGTTTTTATATATTGTATGTAAATGCTTGTTGAAGTGATATTTTATTAAACAGTTTTGCTCTAATAGCTTCTATGTATGAGGTCTGTTGACTTCTTGGGAACCAGTGTGGTTTTGTTTTACCCTGCGTGTTGCATTTGACTCATGGGAGCAGTTACAGCCAGTCTGGTAGCATGAGGCCACCAGCCTTCCCTCTTCTCTGCAGGTAACCATGGGCTGCCTTAATAAATCCCTCTCCTTGATGATCCTGGCACCAATCACCCATGTTCCCAAAAGGTGGGATGCTTCTGGGGCAGGAGGTGATTCTGCTGCCAGCCTGGCTTCAGAGCCTCCCTGCTGAGCAAGTTTGCTCTACCTGAGTAGAAATGGGCACGAAGATGAGGCTTTTCTTTTTAATAGGCGCAACAGAAGCCTAAATATTTATTTTTTATCATCTATTAGTGACTTTCTTTCCACTGCTCCTGCTCAGATAGGGCAAAAGGGAAAGATGAGCTACTTGTCAAGTGTTTGAGCCGCTTCAAAACATTGTCATCACTTTCCCCTACTTTTCAAGAATACTAAAACCCCTATTTTGTCTTAAGTTTTTTTTTGGGGGGGAGGGGGGCAGGAGGGGAAGGCTAGCCCTGAATTATTCTGATCTTCAGCCCCGGTTATAAAAATATCAAGCAGCTTCTATTTAAACATGATGATATCATATGTAGCTCTGGACTGTGAATGGCAGCCAAGCTGCCTGGCTTGCAGCTATGTTGTATCCTCAATAAACAAGCAAACTGAGACTACAATTTGTTCCAGTCATTTATTTTGTATCATGGTATTTCAGAGCAGTGAATACAGACGGTTTGCTCTTCTAGGCTTCAATACACTCAACTATTGTGCCTAGACTACAGTGGTCTGTTTATAGAAGCTGTATTTCATAAGTAAGTTGTACTTGATCACAGCACAAAAGTCCTTTACGGCTAGATCTAATGACAGAGTTAGGGGCCTAGTGGGTTCAAAGTCTGATATTTAGGTGCCTAGGCCCTGTAATGGACTTGGCACCCACTGAGGTGCCTGGACTCCTGCTACAGGGGATGGAGAGACTTAGGCAGCTCTGAAGGGTGATGCAGGAACCTGTCTACCAAGCTCTTCCTACAGGTCACAGGAAATTCCGCTGCACGGGTGAGAGCTTCTGAAAAGCCATCTCTCCCTGGGGTCCAGACAGCTGGCTTGTGAGTGAGTCTGGAATGCTGTGTTGAAAGCAAGTGCCTACAACTGCTTGTTCAGTAAGCAGCACCTAAATCAGTTCTTGGATCTAGCCCAGGGCTTTGTGACAGGCCTCTGGGTACCAGCGGGTTGAACTACGCTGGGTTCGTAACATATTGCTTAAAGGTGTTCAATTATACATAAATTTATAAATTTTATATCAACAGTCAGATCTTTCAAATGAATATTGCTTTTTTAAAAAAAATCCTATTCCTGTAGCAATCCCTGAAATAATGTTCCTGTAACATCTTTGTCATGCAAATAGCAGCGTGTAGGCAATTCAAATATAAAGTAACCAAAAGTCTGTCCAGTGGGAAAGTGAGGCACTTAGGCAAAGTGACTTGTAGTCACTCGTGATCTATGCAAGACCTAGGAACAATCCCCAGACCTGATTCCCATTCTTGAGCTTGAACCACTGGACAGGCAAATGTTGTCTGGAACTACTGCATGATGGCAGCAATACCTTTGCTGTGTCAAGATGGACTTGTTTTATGTGTCACACTTAAACTCACTCATTCTTCTGAGCTCATTTCCTGTACCTCTGCTCCAGAAGCCAGAATAACTTGGTTCCAGTTCTCCATTTTGAGAGCAAGGATGGATTAGAGTAAGGTAAGCATTCTAAAAACATCAAGTTGAATTTCACAGACACAGGTGCAATGCAAAGACAATGTAGATGATGTTTTGGTACCGAAAATAAAGTCTGTTAACCAGGCCATCTGTTGGTACTGCGTTATACTTTTTGGTGTGCCGAATGGTGTGTTATAGGAGCGATCTGGCTTTCCTGAAAGTCTAAAGAAGGCTTGAAAAAACACACACAAGCTCTGCAGGTTAGTCCGTGCTCCGGCACCTGCTGGAGCTGCATTGTGTTACTGAGGTGGTGGGGGAATTCCGTCTGAAGTCGCCTTAAACTTTTCTCTCTCCCTTTCTTCTTTCTCAAACCCTGAACAACAGATGGATCTGCCCTTGGGGTACCGGGCACAGCACTTCCGCATTTCCTGAAGCACGGTTTCACACTTAGACTCCATGTAGTTGTTCACTGGAAAATAAGAAGGAGACACTAAGTCTGCAGAGGGGAACACATTTTGTCCCCAGAGAGGACACATCTAGCCCAGCCCTTCAGCTGCTGGGCAGCATGTTTCTCTGAAAAGCAAGAGCTGCTTACAAGCATTTCATCATTTTCTCTGCTCTACAAAAATCTCTCCTTAGTTTCAGCTATCTAAAGCCATGCAAAGGCAGCCTTGCTGTTGTGGATGGGAGCATCTTCAGTCCCCCAGTTTTGTAGCTATCACATCTCACTACAGTAAGAATGACGTTTCCCTTATTGTTGCCCTTCAATCCTTCCTTTCTTTAGCCTGTGTGCTTTTAAGCTGGATCTTGTCATCCATGGTCTTCAACCCAGCTGCCATGTCACTATAAGGTTTACAGCCGAGTGTAAATATAAGAGCATCCAAAGAGGACTTGGTATAAACAGGGACATATGCACTCTTCAGCACTGTGGGGTTTGTGAAAGGAAGGGGTAAGGATCATGACTGCCAACCTCCTACCAGTGTCCTGTTGTGGGCAGGCTGTAGCTTTGCAGCTAACCGAAGCAGGCAGCACACTATCAGGAATGCTTAGCTAGATGCCAGCAGCTGAATCCAGCTGCACAGAGCCAGTGACACAACCACCTTCCACACAAAGGTCCCACCTCTAGCCACACAACTGTTACTTGACCTCCTTCACCTCCATAGGCTTCTCCTCTTGGACACTGCCAGAACTGGGACACGGGGCTAAACGAGGTCCTAGTCTGACCTGGGATAACTAGGCTCACGTCTTTGTGCACGGCACAGCTACGCCCACCTCTGTACTTTCTCCATATTGCCTTTGTTTCAGGCTCAGAGAGATTTCACTGCACCAGCAGGTTTCAGGCACTGCAGGACACAGGTGATTTGTCCAGCATCCTTTCTGCCCTAGCGCTTTGCTGGCTGCCACTGTTGGCTGAGGTGGCAAAGCCCACAGTGCTTTGCAGGGCTGGCCACCAGGCTCTCAGAGAGAAGCCCTGCAGGTATGTGAGCAGACTGAGTCTGTGGCTTGAATTAATAACTACTTGCCTGTCTGCATAGAAGTGCAGGGTGTGCAGAGGTACCCACTCTGCTTTGGATGAGCTACACAATCACTACACAGCTGCACTCACCCCCCCACAAGCCACTGATTTTTAAAAGACTAAAAGAAGCAACAGCAACCCAATGTGAGACAAACACAGCACCCACTGGTGAGCCCAGAAGGCAGCAGTGAATGCCTTCCAGTTAATGAGCAAGCCAGCCCACTCTGATCACTGGGCTATGAATTCCCTAACTGGGTTGGTGAGTGACCTGTAACACAAGCACAGAGATCACCCCTGAGAAAAAGGTTATGGTGATGTTACAGCCTTGTGCAAGCTGGCAGCCTAGGAGGCATGGCAGGCCCTTGGAGAGGAGAGCTAATCTCTCTCTGCCATAACCTGCTAATGATGAGTGCTCCAAGGCTCTCCTAACCATTCCTCTGCCTGTGCAGGTTTGTTTCTAAAACTACGGCTACATACAGCCACACCCTGCTATCTGTCAGGGATGCATTCCTGAAAAGCACAATGGTTAGTTGTACAACAGATAGCAAAACACAAAAGAGATTTACAGTGGGCATTCAGTCTCACAGAGGAAGCAGGCAAGATCTTTTGGACTCCCAAAGGTCCTGCTTCTGCACTGTGTACACTGTCTCTGTGTATTTGTCAGTTAAGGCTCTGTATACATCCTGTATTGCATTAATCCTTACAGGGAAAAATTGCTTTGCTGTCTGTCAACTCAGCTGCTTCATCTGTGCAACTCAGACAACTCCACAGCATGATAATACATGAACAACAACAGCACTCCAAAATGATAGCTAGAGAAGTGGTGGACAGCAGAGCGTGCATGTAGCAAAGAGCTTCTTTGCTAACACTTAACCATTCAGATCAAATATGTACACAAACCTACACAGGTAAAACACTTGGAATAACCTCCATGAATGTTATAAAAAGAACATTGCCACAGATGGGACCAAAACAGGGTCAAACATTAGCTTTTATGTGCAGTTACTATGAGGGGAGAAGGCAGCCGAAGGTAATAGATGAAGGTAAAGACAGTAAAAGGTAATATCTAGACAAATGTTGGGGACATGTAGAGGGGGTTGTTTGAGCCCTTGCTTTGAGCTGAACACAGCTTTCAGAAAACAATTCTGGGAAAGACCGACATCTACCAATAACTGACTATTGTTTTCCCCTTCTTTCTCCCAGATGCTTTTCCTCCTATGCTCCTCCCCAGCCACCGGGGTTGTTGTGTTACCTGCACAGATTGCAATCACTATGTTTGCTGCAGTCTGCAAAGCCATCTCTCTACTTCCCCAGCAGGACCCCTCCTCCCTCCCTGCTGTATTTTAGCTAACCTGCTTGTAGTCTGCAAATAAATTAAAGGCAGAAATGAGTTGCTGTGGAACTGGCCTGGCTAATTTTAGCTGTGGCATCACTAGCATCCTGCCTCATGGCTCCACCAGATGAGTTAGGAAGAACTCTTTCCCGTATGGCTGAGCTGCCTTGGCATAGGGGAATGTTTCCTTTTATTCATTCCATAAGGCAAATCCTTTTCCAAGAACAACCAAAATTTTTTAAAAATATTGTCCTCTGCAAGTAACAAGCCTGCTCTCCCCAACTCAGGCTCTCAAAACACATTATCACATAAGCTCCCTCACCCCTACAAATATTTAGCTAAGCTAATACAAAACAGCTGTTAAAGGTCTCCAGAGGGAGACCATCTCATACCTTGAGGCCAGATCACATATACCTAACCCGTTCCTGACAGACATCTGTCTGAGTCTTAAAATACCACTGGAGCTAGAAGCTCTGCAGTCTTCTCATACAATCCACCCACTACCTGCTCTGTTAGAGAGCTTATTATAATGTCTAGCTCTCCCCGCCTACAGCTGAGTCCCAAGACTACACATGGGATCTCACTACTCACTACCAGCATGGAGAACACTCTGAAATAAGCACAACATTACTGTTACAAACGCTCTGTTTTGTACTAATGGTGTCTCATTATTTACAATCAAGTACATGGGAATTCTATTAAAACCAGACATTATAATTTTGTTCGCTATGCAACCAGGTGATGCTAATGTGCTTGCTTTCTTCATTCTCAAGGTGAAAGGAGAACAGGGTTAAGTTAAAAGAATTAAGTTCCACCAAAAATCAAGACACCAGAAAGACAAAATGACACTTGGTACCTTGCAAGCATTTCTGTATTTCACAGGCTTGTTTCTGGCAGGGATCCTTCTGGGACATGTTCAGAGAACTAAAATGATAGGAAAATGTTACTGTAGAAACAACGTGCTTTTCAGAGGGCGGGGGGGGCAAGATACTGTCTTAAAGCCAAGGCTTTAAAGAGCTCCCAATTTCCCTCTCTGTCACAGACAGTTCAGAAAACATCTATTGCTGCTTGCAGATGCCTGCCAACATACACAAGAATTCTCTGTGTCTGGCTAAAGGATGATAATGTGGACAATGAATACAGGAAGTTTTATGTTGCTAGGCTTAAAGGCCTTTTTCTTTTCTCTGGTCAAAATGTGTTCTTTTCTACTTGGATGCACAAAGATTCCAGCAAAGGTTCAAATTAATATGTCTGACTAATTTTTAACAGTTCTGTGCCTCTAGACCTTATACTAAAACATGTATTTATGTAAAAGCCCTCTCTGTGAGCCCTACACAACCAAGGATTTGGTGTTAGTCATATAACTGCAGCTGGAGGAGGCATTTAAAAAAACAACCAAACAAAACAACTTAGTTGTGTATGTCCCATAAAGACAACACGAAGAGCTTTTTGTTTTGTTTTGTTCCAGGAGAAAGCCTCTTGGAAATCCCCCCCCCAAAAAAACCCAGACTGGAGAACAGCTCCATCTTGTTCAAAACCCTAGAAAGCAGGATTTCAGACACTCAATTTGACTTTCTGCAGCTGTGACACCTGTAACTGTGATCTTCCGTGAGAGATCAAAAGACAAGCAAAAACCGGTGGTACTAGTAGTTGGATGGGAGACCTCTACAGGAAAGCACCGCTGTTACCGAAAGCGGTGGTGGGACTTCCGCTCTCTCTGAGCCACAGTTCAGCTCCTGCCCCTGCCCAGAGCTAGGGAGGTGCTGGCTTTCAAATTTCTGATAATTCACCAGCCCACAGCACTTTTCAATATTGCTAGGGCATTATTTCCAGCATCCTGGCCAAACTCCACTTGGGGCAATTATATTCTGCCTACCTAGAACTCCCCCTGATGATTCACTTGGACACAATACTCCTCTTCACTGCCTGTCCTAAACTCTTGTGTGATGTTGCTGTGTGTTGTTTAACTGCTTCCACCTCAGAGGTGGCTGCATTTCAGTGGAGAGAGAATCATTTATTGTACAAAATATACAACGACATCTTCCTAGAGCCACTGCTCCTGAAAGACAAAAATTCATATTAAAGAATGATTGGGAATAAACAGAGCACAGTACAAAGCAGGGGTAATGTCTACACATACCAGATTAATCACCAGGCACGAGTTTAAGCAGCAGTTCTTCAACACCACCAAGCTGTAAGCGACAAGGAAAAGTTCAATACGTCTACAGTTACTGTGGCTGAGCTAATGGACTTCAACAAAATAACAGTCCTTTGCCGTCCCTCAAGGATCTCAAATGACTTCACAAACAGGCATGACTATGGTCTATTGTTGCCACCATCCTTACCATGAGATGGTGCTCTATCTCCCAAACGCGAGAGTTACTATCCCTGTACTGCTCACCCTGGGACAGCTGCCACATATGAGGCAGCCGGGATGGGGGGAGCTGGCTGGGTCGCAGCGCCTCACCCAGGGGAACCTGAACTCTTTGGATCCGAGCCCTCAGCATACCTTCCTCCTGGGGGAAAGTAACAAAAAGAGCAGGCAGTTACTGGCAATACAGTAGAGGCACCTGCAATAGCAAAGCTACAATCACTGGGAAGCTCAAAGGACACTTGCCTCTTCCGCAGCCACAAGCCACGTTTTGCGGTGCTCATCGCAGTAAACACCTACGCGTCGCACCCACAGTCGGACAGGAGGAGCGCCAGCGTGCCCTCCTTCTGCCATTCCCTCAGTCACTTCAGGATGCTCCCGTTAGGTGGATGGCATCAACCCGCAGGATGCACGCATGGTCTCTTTAGCTCTGAATACATTCACGGAGAAAGCTCTCAGACCTGAAAGGCACCTCTGGGTGGCGTCTGACTTATTGTATGAGATGCTATGTGCTGAAATGTCCCTAAAAGTCAGCTTGGGAAACTAAGGCGGTGCCTAAGTGAACAGAAATTTCATAACAAGTTGTACACTGGGACATGCATGCTGTATGGCATTTGTAAGGCATTCTGGGGCAAAAAGTGCTATTGGTACAAAGTTAAACCCTGTGAATATTGGCTTTGCTTATTCCACTAACAGTCCTATTAACAGTCTTTGTGTAAAATAGGGGGAAAAAAAAAGAAAAAAGTGATTTACACAGGAGTTCCGTGGCTAATGATGGTCTAAATCCCAAAAGCAAAACTTGTGACAAGAGGTGAAATTAGCTTAACAAGAACGAAGATCACTCTGGAGACAAAACATGAAACTCCGTATTCACGACTCTCATATTTGGAACTTGCAGAGCTGTCATTGTGAAGGGTCCTTCGTCTCATCTCTCAAGAGGATGGCAGCATTGTCCATTCATATACAAGCTTCTCGTGAAAGCTCTCGTGACTTTGCGTAGTTCGGCTTTTAGATGGTTACAGAGAGCCACCGATACCAGCAGGGGCAAAGGAATTTTGGACATTGAGGTGGTTCTTCCTACCGGAATTTTTGTTTAACAGCAAGTTTATCTGTATACCAGTTAGATCAAGCTGAGCCATTAGCAAATGAAGGTCAGGGGAAATGATTCTCTCTTTGAACCCTAGAAGAGGTAATCAAAATGGTACAGACAGTCTTCATTCTTTATCTAGGTTTAAAGTAGAACAGAATTAAACTGTAATACATATAACATCCTCCTGCTATGAAGCAGATGCAATATTCCTATCCCAGTGAAACACAGTGGTCTTCTGAAAACTTGTAAAGTTATAAGGCACATTTCAGACAGGAGCAAGAAAATCTGGGTACAAAATAAAGTAGGGAAAGTCAGGGAGAGAAAAAAATTGTTATACATTGGGGTACATATATAACAGGAAATACACTTCCATGTTGCCTTCTATATCTTACATCAGTGCTTCTCTACCTTTTTGAATCAAAGGATCACTTAGCCTTTTTGAAAACAAAACACCAACCACGGATCAGCCTGAACAGCACTGTCACAGTATTTTAATTCTAACAAAGAAAACTTTGAATGTTCTTTTATTATTTCCTTTTCTCCCATTCTGTTTGTTTCCTTGCTTGATGTGTGGGAATGTGTATGTGCATTACAAAAAGCACCACTGTTCTGAAGACCATCATGTGATGTGGTACAGCCATTCCAAGCAATGCCCCAGCAGCTGGATCACTGGCATTTAGAGTAATGTACAGCAGACTGACAAGCCTCACAAGGCCTTCAAGAATAAGCTATGAGGGTTAAAGGGACATTTCTATAAGTCCTTTTCATTCTGCTTTACAAATTTAAGCCCATGTGTGGAAATCACTTTGCCCAATAGTGAAATGCAGCAATCGCCACTGCTCATTTTCAGTCAGCTGAATGTAATCACCCAGGTTGGAATTCGGCCAGGACACTCTCCTACTCTGCAGTAAACTGCCAAAAGCCCCATCATGACCAAAAATGCTCAAGAACTTGCTTTTATTCCATTCAAAGCTGGAATTTCTACAGCTCATCATCCCCAGAACCAGATGACTCAAGACTGACTTCAGTATTGGAAAAATATTACTCAGTAAGTGAACACTATTTCCTGCAGCAAGTAAACTTTCCTGGAAGGTCTCCTATCCAAATACTAACCTGGTTCAGTCTTGCTGAACTACAGGCAGGACTACTAAAGCACAACATGTATGTTTGTGTTTATTGTGTATGAACATGGTAGTAATGATAGGTACAGGACCGACAGAACAAGGTCTCATGCAGAGGACACTGTGCAGAATGGGCAGCAGTTAACATGTTTCCACCCTTTGCCCTACTAATTTGTCCCAAACATCCTCCGAAATCCATAGCTCTGAGTTCAGTTGCCAGAGTGCAAAGGCCCAGTCTGGCCTCTCTTTTCAACAGCCTCCAAGACTGTTATGAAGGTGCCCAGTTAGTGTCACAAACAAAATCTTGAGGTCAGGCAAAACCGTCAATTGGGTTTGAAGTAAGACAGGTCTGTCTTTAGCAGTCAAACATACAAAAGAAACAGGAGATTTGAAAAAGCATGCGCTTAGACATTTGCACCTGAAACTTTAAAAAGGGAAAAACATACACAATTTCTATTTTTGCAGATTTTATCAGAAAGCAATAAAAAAGCCTAAAGGAAGACATGGGTGAAAGGAGAAGTAAGCTTACTTATATTTAAAACAAGTTGTAAAACCTGTTTCTTATATTGCTTGCTTCACAATCTATTAAAAAAACCACTACATCCAACAAAAAACTTAAATTTGCAGGATTGCAGCGTCATCCTTTGACACAGATTTTAATGTTCCCATCAATATAATTGCAGAAGTCTGAGCTGTTTAAGGTATTGATTTGGGGAGATTTAAAGCCCAATCCCCACGGACAGGAACAAGACTTGCAGGTATTCTGTCCATCTCAGCATTAGGCCTTAGAAGTTTAATGCTGTTCTGGGACCCGGGTGGATTTTTGAGCCAGACAATATATGAATAAACGTGAAAATGGCCAGGAGGAGGACTGCATCTTGTGGTGAAGACAATTTATTTGCTTTTAAATCGGGTACATTAAAATATTTATGAAGACAGTGAAAGAAATTGCTCCAGCTGCTGCTTGGACCATCCCCAGAGCTGGAGCTCAGTATGCTGAACAAGCTCCACTCTTTATTACCTTCTATTTTAAAAGGGGACTGGGTCAGATTGTTAGAAGAGTTCAGCTGCCATTTAGGCGCCAAGGAAAAAAAGCGATGCTGAGGCTCAGTGAATTGGGCACAGTGTTGTGCTAACACGGCTACACAGCTTCTGGACCAAGGCTGGCCACTTTGGCCTTCTGGTGGAGTGTGCAGCTGCCTGCACACCTCTGTGCGCACAGCCTTCAGGGAGCTAAAAGGGAGCTGAGCTTTCCTGAAAAACCCAGCCTGCATCTTGCAACAAGTCAGGGATCAGATGAGCTGTCTGCTGATGTAAGAGCATGTTGACTCACTCTAAAGCTTCTTCTTGGGGGTTTGGACTCGACTCTGCCTGGAGCACTCGCCCAAACCAAGCACCTCCGTGACTCCACTCTCCGCTCTGCCCGACCTACTGAGGGGTAGCAGATGCTCACCGACCAGCCGGGGCTGTCCAGCAGTTTGGGGAGGGAAGGTCTAGCTTTGGTAGGATCTAAAGAAACAGGAAGACAAAAAGAGATGGACACAGTGTGGGGGGAGCCCCGGAGAAGGAAGCGGAGGACGAGGAAAGGGGTGCGGGAGCCGGGCCTGGTGAGGGGCCGTCCGAGGAGGGGTGTGGGGGGCGGTGCGGACAAGGGGAGCAGGGAGGGCAGGATGGGGAGGGCGTGTGGAACCGGTGCGGACGGAGGGCCGGCCGTGGCGGGGAGG
>NW_008796057.1:336274-348164 GCF_000699145.1 Aptenodytes forsteri
CCGCTGTGATTGGCGCGGCTGCCGAGTGAGGGCGGGGGAAGTGGGGCTTGTCCCCGCCTACTTCCGGGGTGGTGGGGGAAAGACGGGCATTGGCGGCAAGATGGCGGTGCAGGCGGTGCATCTGGAGGCCGACGCCCTCCTGGTGTGCCTCAACCACGCGCTGAGCACCGAGAAGGAGGAGGTCATGGGGCTTTGCATCGGCGAGGTACCGGGGCGGGGTTGGTCGGGGCTGCGCGCGGGAGACACAGCGGGAAGAAGTGCTGCCCGGGCGGGGCTCATGGCCCGCGCCAGTGCGGGCCGTGCGATAGTGGTCTGCGGGCTCTTACCTTTCGAACGGGGCTCAGTCACCGCAGCAGGGAGCGTTGTACAGGCCTGTGTAGGGGCGGGTCCCCGGCAGAGCCGTGCCGCTGCGCCTCCGGCCTCCCCTCTCCGCTCCTGGCTAGCGCCGACTCGTAGTTCCAGCTGCTGTGTAGGTCAAAGCTTAGAGTCAGGAAAGCTTCCTGTCTGCATGCCTGACTGTGCTCTGATGCGTACCTTTTCCCTACTGAAGGTACAGGAGCCGGCCTTTTCCTTGAGGGTGGTTATTTCTTTAGCAGAGAAATGATCGATTTTTCCTTCTGTGTCATTAGGTTGACACCAGCCGAATTGTTCATATCCATTCTGTGATCATCCTGCGCCGCTCCGATAAGAGAAAAGACCGTGTGGAAATTTCGCCAGAGCAGCTTTCAGCTGCTTCTACTGAAGCAGAGATATCCTTTAGTAGAGACAGCAACAGACTCGCCAGTGAAGTGGTTTACCTCAGACCTCTTTTTATGTGCTATGTTTTAGACTTGTTCTGGTTGGCTTGAAGTTGTCTGTTGCTTCCCTCCTACAACTGTTCGGTTTGGAGGGCTGTGCTGGCAGTTGCCATTCTCTGAAGTCTTTGTTGGTTCCAGTGTTTGCAGTGGAATTGTGTTGTAACTGTTGTTTATAATTTCTTTGTATTTGATCACAAGTAAAACTGAAGTATGTTTTTTGGGGAGGGTAGCAGTTCAGCAGGGAGACTTAGTAGAAGATGAAAGGCTGACAAGTCTCTGTTTCCAAGCGTGGTGCACTGGAGAGCCTTTTCCCTACATACACTCAAGGATGCCATTTTGGACAGCTTGCTGCCATGTTTCTTACTGCCACATGCAAACAAAATCCGATTTGCTTCTGCAGCAGTGACATCCTGCCAGTGCTGGGGAAGAGGCTTCCAACAGCTTCCTGCCATGTGTCTTGTCACCCATCTAAAAGGGATTTGGAATTCTCTTGACTGATGAGAAAACTCTTTTTAAAAAAAAAAAAAGCTCTTTTAAAACTCTGCTGTTTTCCCTTGTACAAAAAACTTCTTCCATTTGCTTTATTGGTTTCAAAAGCACCTTGACTCACACACAGGTTGGCTGAAATGACGGGACGTCCCATGAGAGTTGTGGGCTGGTATCACTCTCATCCTCATATTACTGTTTGGCCATCGCATGTTGGTAAGAGCAGTCTTGGTCTAGGTTCTATATGAAAACTCACAGCTAGCTAATAGTATTACTCAATTTACTGGATTTTCAGAGCTGCACATCCCAACTATCAAAGTTCGGTTTCTCAAACGTCCTCTGGTAGGACAAGATTGTCTGGGTGTGCTTCAGGAACCTCTGCCAGTATAGCCCCATTCCTGTCTGTGTGCTCCAGGTGCTCAAACTGCACGTGACTCAGTAGTCACAGATCAGCTACTACTAGAACTACTGTTTTTCCAGACGGGAAAACTAGACCTAGGGTGTTGGGAATAGCAAAAAAAAAAAAACAAACCTGTGGGAATCATAGGCCTGCTGTAATGATTTTTGACATCTGTGAGTGTTAATGCAAAAATGAAAACCTTTTTGAACGAAGTGCATGAGTATCTTACACGTGTTGGACATTACGGCTATATAGTATCTGTGGCACCAGGCTGATGCTAAGGTCATTTCTTGTTTTGTTAACTCATCTTGTATTTTTAAGATTTGCTATTTAATTACATTTTAAATTAGATCAATTTTTTTTTTTAACTTAGTCACCTGGAGTAAGTACTTTTAAAATAAAGCTTGTGACATTTGTTGCCAAATTCCAGGTCACCCTTCAAAAGGTGGCAAATCTTTTTCCACTCCTTCAGGTGATCAGTGCAGTTCTCATTCTCTTATTTCTTTGTCTGCAGATGTCCGCACACAAGCTATGTATCAGATGATGGACCAAGGTTTTGTAGGGCTTATCTTTTCCTGCTTCATTGAGGACAAAAACACAAAGGTAGGCAACTTAAAAATGGCAATAAGCCGTCCAAGTACTCATGAGAAACATCAGCCCCAGGGCAAAGCTGAAATCCTTGGATACAGCCTGCAACAAGGGCTGAGCTCTGGTTGGAGCACAGTCAAAGCACAGCTAGAATGGTGAAAAGCACAGCTAGAATGGTGATGTGTGGATCGTAATCCATGACAAAAGAACGAGTTATTAATTACTCTCTTCTGATCCACAGCCTGGCGCTCCAGCCAGCAGAGCTGGGCTGGTACTAGGGTTCTGGGACTGCATCAGATGGCTGCAGCATGTGTGTGCATTGAAATGCGTGAGTGCATTGAAATGTGTGAGTGCCCTTCAGCTGTTCAGTCCAGCAGATACAGCTTACTGCACCTCTGTGCCTCTAGCCTCTTTAGGAGATGCTACCATAGTGTGAGATAAGCTGACAGTGGTGTGTCTTGTCTAGGTTTTCCAGGTAGCTATTGTTTAAGATTTTTTTCATAGTTAATGGGTCTGTCAATATCTGCTTGTAAACAGTTCCAGCATACCAATCTAAGCAAAAAGCATGTACCTTTGCAACCTGTTAAAGTGCTATTTGAAAGCATATTCTACTTCCTAAAGGAATGTGTGGTTTTAGATGATGTTTTGCTCTTGGAATCTGACTTTCTGCTGTCTCTCTTAGACAGGCAGGATTCTCTACACCTGTTTCCAGTCCATTCAGGCCCAGAAGAGCTCAGAGTGAGTACAGCAGAAGAATATTCATGTCCAGCATCAGGTTGTATTTCATCTTGTCTTTCTGGGTTGTTTCAAATAAATGTCTTCTTGGCTCATCATGAGGAGCAAATATTGTAAAGAGATGCCTGAATGAGGTCACCTTACTTCCGCTAATGCAGGCTGCTTGAAGAGAATCTAAAGATTGGGACTGATTAATTTAGCCTAGATAATTTAGTAGCTTAAGATTTGGTGTAGGACACTGTGGTCTGAGTATGAATTTGTTCTCTAATCTGTTGTGTAGAAGGCCCACCCTTTTGCTTTCAACTTTAGAGGTCGAGGCTTCAAGCTTGCATGGTGTAGAGTCCCCACCAACCGCACACACGCTGTGCATCATATTGTCAGTACTGGCAATCTAGTTGCTTTAGCATTTTATCATTAAAATTTAAGACAAGTGTGTGGCTATAAAAGGCTTCCATTTGCCCATCAACTCAGGCATGTGTTCCCAAAAATAAACCTGCAGCAATGCCATGCGTTGGACAGACTGTTGCAGGTTTGTAGAAGTCCTTTCTTCCTCTCTGCTGCTTTGAAGTTAATTGTACCTGATACCCTTTTAGATATGAAAGGATTGAAATTCCTATTCATGTTGTCCCCCATGAAACCATTGGGAAAGTGTGTCTGGAATCAGCTGTAGAGCTGCCCAAGATCCTTTGCCAGGAAGAGCAAGATGCCTACAGGAGAATTCACAGGTAATAACAGTGGGGCTGTACCCCTCTCCAAGACTCTTTGCTAACATGTTCTACTGTTGCTGTACTTAAAGTACCATAACCTTAGCAGGGGTACAGAAAATAAGAAGCATTAGCAGCTCATGTGCCTTTGTAGGAGAACTGATTGAATACCTTCACATTAAGGAGTTCAAGTTCTCTCAGCCTTGCACACAAGAGCTAAGTGTAACTGCTCCTTTGCTGCAACAAAAAAAGAGCTAGAGCATGTGTGAGCTAATGGTGGTACTTCAGTGATGTGTCTGTGTGTGACAGTAATTAGCGTTTAACCAGGGTAAGAGTGCTGAGGAGAAGTCTGAAAAATGAGAATATCAGCTGCTTTTTTTTTTTTCTGCCTCTGGTGCTCAACACTGATGTTTCTGTGAATGTGGCTTCAACAAGTGAAGAGGTTTAGATGTACCTGCAGTGTCAGTGCCTTGTAGGTAGCTGGTTCTATAGCCTGGGTTTGCCTAATACGCAACTCACTGCTATCTTGTCACTAACCTGCATTCTGTTCATTCTCGTAGCCTCACCCATCTAGACTCTGTAACCAAGATTCATAATGGCTCAGGTAAGGATTCCTTTTCTGCATGCAAGAATCCAGAATGCTGCTTCCAGAGTCAAAACAGTAGTGTCTTGCGCGGGGGTTGGTTTGGCTCTAACTTCGGGGGACGGTAGACCACAGCTGTGTAACAGTCCTCCCTTTGCCATAACAGGCACTTGTAAATAACTATAAAAGCACAAACTTTTGTCTTTTTCTTTGCCGTACAGTTCATTTCCAACACAAACGCTGTATAACCCAGAGAATTCCCTGAGACTGTTACCTTGTTATATAAAGTCTAGTGGAGGAACAGAATTGTAACTAAACACTTCAAAGGAAAACATCAAGGGCTGTAAAATAACCTAATCCTGGGGTTTATGAATGCTGTTGTATCCTTCGACCTTTGTACCATTGGTTAAAATGACAATAGACTTTGGGTTTGTTTGGGTTTTTTTTTCTTCCCCCTGTTAGAACAG
Source organism: Aptenodytes forsteri (assembly GCF_000699145.1). Taxonomy (NCBI): domain Eukaryota; kingdom Metazoa; phylum Chordata; class Aves; order Sphenisciformes; family Spheniscidae; genus Aptenodytes; species Aptenodytes forsteri. Next base: position 341,035 of record NW_008796057.1, read on the forward strand.
CAAGGGGATTTTGGATTTGGTGAGTCTTAAAGTAGTGTCTGGCTGATCTGTATGCATGCTTGCATCTCCTGGCACTTCCTGTATGTTACGTGCATATGACATCTTTGCTTTTGCCAGTGAGTTAGGGTGAATACTAATCCTGCTTCTATTCCAAGGTAAATACCCCATTGTCTGTTCTCACCTGTTCAATAAATGAGGCATTCTTTGCTTCTGAATTTAGAAATTAATTAGCATCAATGATGACTTACATGCAGATTTCCAAATTTCTGTTGTAGGTCTGTCATCCCTCCCCTGGGTGTCTAAAGGTCAGACTGAAATAGCTTGTTTCCCTGTTTAGCAAGCTGTTGATTCTGACTTTCCTGTGGGGATGTCTGGTTGCCTTGGCCAGGATGTTGGAGGGTTTCCTTGGCTGTCTCTTAACTCTCTTGGCTTTGGGGTTGTTGTAGCACACTGAGTCTTTTGTGTGTTTGCACTGGCATGATATGTTCTTGCTCTTTGCAGTGTTCACAAAGAACCTCTGCAGTCAGATGTCTGCCATCAGTGGGCCGCTCCTTCAGTGGCTGGAGGACAGACTAGAGCAGAACAAACAGCGGGTGCAGGAGCTGCAGCAGGAGAAAGAGCAGCTCCTGGAGGAACTAGCTGCTTTAGAGTGAAGGAGGAAATGCAGACCCTTCAGAAAAGAAACACGAAAAACAACTCTACAAGACCTGCTCCTGGCTGAAGGGTGGCCCTACATTGCCTTACAGTGAAGATACTAGCTGTGCCTCTTCTCTTGCCCCATGCAGCAAAGAGCACTTCTACAGGATAAGGGCTTTCTCTGCCCCAGCTTGATGGAAAGCAGTGGTATATCTCCAGGTGCTGCATGATGCAGTGCAGTTCTAGCTCAGTGGTGGGGTTGGGTAGCACCTGAAGAGATTTCAGTTCTGGAGGGCACACACCTAGGGAACATGTTGGTTCTCCCTCCCCTATATTTTGACAGAAGTCTTATTGCTTTACATGTATTCCAGGAGCCTAGAACAGGAGGGTTAGAGGGGAAAAGGGTGTCCCTGCAGTCATACCTGATGCTGCTAACTTCTGCCTTCTTTTAGTAGCTTCAGTTGACCATGATCTTATATCTAGTAATGTTCTGGATTACTGGTTATCCACCCAGGCAAGTAAGAGGTGGGAGGGAAGCTTGAGAAGAGACCTGGAAGAACTTTGACATAAGATCTGTGTTCAGCATACTTCAAACCAAATAAAGAATTCCAAAGCCAGAGCTGTTTAGAGTAGAAATGAAATGGGTGCTACAAAGTGCCAGTGCCTGCATTTTTTGGACACAGTCTGTATTCTCTTACTTCATGTGATGCTGTTGCATGCCTAGCACTGAGGTTCTCTACAAAATGGACTGTTTCTGCTGGCTCAGTGGGGGGAGTGTGGTTCCTTCCCAGAGGGAAAAAGGTTAAGATGCTGAGAAGAGAACTGATAGATACTCAAGCCTGTCATTCTTACATGCTGAACTTAATTACAGAAATTTCGTTAGATTGAAATGGAACAAAATACCTGTTGTTGAACTAATCCTTTAAATGTTCTTGCTGTTGCATTTCAGAGTATCCCCCATCATGTACATTGTCATCTGCATTCTGTTATGTGAAGTCTGTCTCATGTGAGCAAAGGAACCAACAGCACAGTTAAAACTCCTGTTTCAGGTCCTTGGTTCTAATCTAAATCCTTACATGCTCAAGTAGATGAAAATGAGCTGCCTGCATTACTGCAGTGGAGGTTGTGACATTTCCTGGCAACTCATTAGCTTGCCTGTTGCTTTGGGAGAATGAAAGTAACATAGCTGAGAAAGAGGCTATTCCAGTGAATAGCCAATATTGGTTAGCAACCATAAATTGCTGTCAGGCCTGGAAGCCCTTTAGCCAGCTTGTTTTTGTCAGACTTCACTTTTCAATCTTTCTGCATTGATATTAGCAAACCCCCAAACAGTAGAACTTCTTTGAAGTAAACTGCTTGCTACTTTTTTTTTTTCCTTAAAAGTGCTGTGAATAGTATTTAATTAGTTTCTGAAAGGTCAGTGTCTTTGTTCTGTTTTTGTTACTGTTTTCTAGTTCAAGTGCTCCTTTACCTTGATCTTTGCTGGGGGGGCGAGGTGTGTGCTTCACTGCCCCCAGGCTTGATGATGGCTCCTTGGAGATCACCCAGCAGCCCTGGGCCTCATGGCTCTCCAGTGCAATCTCCAGGGCATCCTGCCAAGCACATCCCAGATAAAGCCAAAACGAGTTCTCCTGCAGTCCGGGCCTACAATTCTGTTACTTGTTTTGTTTTGCTTCTCCCAAGATCCCAACCAGGATCTCTGGATTGCCACCCCTCTGTAGGGAGGCTAGGGGCCATTTCCACTTGAGGTTACAGACAGCCCACAGTAGAAAGAAGCTAGTTTGGTTTTGAGCGTAATCACCCTGCATCCACTCCCCAAGCAAGGAGTTTTGTCCTTTCAGATTCCCAATACTTGATGGGCTCATGGCCCTATGCTGCCATATGTGGTCTGAGCTCTAGGACAAAGCTGAAATCCTGCGTTTGCCCTTAGATGCAGCCTGCAAGAAGGGCTGAGCTCTGGTTGGAGCACAGTCAAAGCACAGCTAGAATGGTGATGTTTGGATCGTAATCCCAATGACAAAAGAACGAGTTATTAATTACTCTCTTCTGATCCACAGCCTGGCTTTCCAGCCAGCAGAGCTGGGCTGGTACTAGGGTTCTGGGACTGCATCAGATGCCTGCAGCATGTGTGTGCATTGAAATGTATGAATACCTTTCAGCTGTTCAGTCCAGCAGATGCAGCTTATTGCACCTCTGGTCTCTGTGCTGAGCTGACTGACCAGTGCAGGGCAGTCCCTGGCCTCCTGCCTCATAGGGCAGCCTAACCCCACCACCACCTATACCCTGCTCAATAAATGTTCCCTGACTGGAGACTTTACCTATGCTCTGTTTGGCTGCCAATCTCATCTGTCCATCTTCAGTGGTGATCAGGCAGATCTGCAGAGCAGGACATTCTGCAGAGTAGGACAAGCCACAGCTTGACACCCTGAAAAACAAGGGAGAAGGAGCCACATCCCATCAGGAAACCCAGATGGGAGCAGAGCTTTCCTTCACAGGAAGAAAAAGTGGCAAAATCCTCCTCCCGGAGCTTGGCCAAATAGAAATTGTCTAACAAAAGCCCAGTAGGAAGCTCTAATGTAAAAAATACACCTGTCTCATTTATGTCCCTGAGGAAGAGGGTTGAACTTAAAAACCAAAATACCCTTCCCTCACCAGCAAAACCTGAACACAAGAGGGTGCAAAAGGTTTTTATAGTTGGAATTGGCTTGAAGAGGAGAGCAATACTGCAGTAAGAAGTTTTCTAAAGATTTCAAATCTGTTTCAATCCAAAGGACAGGGACCAGCAAGACTCAAATAGAGCAAACCATTCTTCTAAAGAAAAAGCAGGTGGGGAGGTAGTATCAAGTTCCTGGCAAGAGCCCCTTCCAGCTGCAACCCTCATGAGCACCCCAGTCTGCTGCATGGCTGAAGGCAATGGTTCAGGTGCAAACGGGGCTTTTCAGAAAGGTCTGTCCTAGCCTTCAAGGAGGCACCACAACCTGGCAGAGCCCATTCAGGCCCTGAGTCCAGAACCACACACACTGTAAAAGTGAGGCACTGCTCGAAACAAACATGAATAAAGTTGATTTCAGTGCTATTTCAGCCCTCCTGGCACCCAAGACCAAAGGGTTAATTGAGCCTCACATGGCTTGAAGCCTGTGTCAGCACATAGAGTGGGACCTCCCTAGGGGCAGCTTGTCCCACATAATGATGTCATCAATATACTGCAGGTGTTCAGGAGCTTTGCCTTGTTCCAGTGCAGTCTGTAGCGATCCATCGCAAATAATAGGGCTGTTTCCACCCTGAAGGCAGTCAATTCCAGGTGTACTGGATACCCCTCCATGTGAAAGCAAACTGTGGCCTGAGCTCTGCTGCCAAAGTAACTGAAAAAAATGCACTGGCAATGTCAATTGTAGCATACCTCTTGGCTGTCTTTGACTCCAGTTCATACTGGAGTTCTAGCATGTCTGGTATGGCAGCGCTCAGTGGTTGGTGTGGCTTCGTTCAGGCCACAATAGTCCAATGTTAGCCTCCACTCTCTGTTAGATTTTCGCACTGGCCGTATGGGACTATTAAAGGGTGAATGAGTCTTACTGATCATTCCTTGACTCTCCAATTGCCAAACCAGCTTATGGATGGGAATCAGGGAGTCTCAATTGGTGCGATATTGTTGCCGGTGCACTGTCATGGTAGCAATTGGCACCTGCTCTTCTTTAACCTACAGCAACCCCACCACAGATGGATCCTCTGAGAGACCAGGCAAGCTAGACAGCTGCTTAATCTTACCCATACTTAATGAAGCTATACCAAAAGCTCACCGGTCCTTTTGGGTCTTTGAAGTACCCTCTCCTGAGGTAGTCTATGCCAAGGATACATTGAGTCTCCGGACCAGTCACAGTAGGATGCTTTTGCCACTCATTCCCAGTTAGACTTACCTCAGCCTCCAACACTGACAGCTGTTGGGATCCTCCTGTCACTGCAGAACTACAGATGATTCTGCCCCTTTGTAATCTGATGGTATTAGAGTACACTGTGCACCGGTGTCCACTAGAGCTTTATACTGCTGTGGGTCTGATGTGCCAGGCCATTGAATCCATACAGTCCAGTAAACCTGGTTGTCCCTTTCCTCCGCCTGGCTGAAGGCAGCACCCCTCTATTCCTGGTCAGAGTATTCATTACTTGATTTTTGTAACTGCAAACCAGAAGTCCCTTCATCAGGGTCAAAAGTAAGATCAGCCCTTCTACTTTGCCCAACAGGCACTGGAGCAGTAATTTTCCTGGATGGATACCCTTTGGGCTGTTGTTTTTTCTTGCAGTTCCTGTACCCGAGCTTCTTGTCTCCAGGTAGGCTCACCGTCCCACTTCCTCATGTCCTTCCCCTGGTCATGCAGGGGTGGCACGTGGTGTGTGCTACTGGTACCCTCTCCCTCAAACAGAAAAAGGCTGACTCTTAATAGTTGAGACGTTGGTTGGTATGGGTGAGGTACCTTTTAATTGCTGAGACAGTTGTTGGGACAGCTTCTCCACAGCTGAGACACAGGTCTGTAGGGAGGAAGCAAGATTCTCTTTGAATTCTCGGAGTTGTCTGGCCAATCCATCCACAGTTGGTGCCTCTGTGTCTGCCCAGCTCATTATCGCCAGGGTGTTGGCATATGATGTCAGTGCACTTTGTACAAACTTTTGCGACATGGACCATGTGCACTGGATTTCATCCGGGTCTTTGGATACCTGGTTGTCATCCAGGTTGCTACAGATCACCTCCACCATGGCTAATTCCCTCAGATACTGGATACCTCCCTCAGTGGTGGTCCACTTGCTTCAGAAATTTGCAAGATCTTCCTTGAAGGGATACATGTCCCTCACACTCGACAGGAGTTACCTCCAAATACTGAGGACTCCTGCCCCTTTGCCAATCGTTCTGTCAATGGCCTTATCCTTAGCAAGGGATCCCAGCTGCCGGGCTTCCTTACCCTCTTAATTCCTGACTACTGGCCCCAATATCCCAGCATCAGAGTAACCAGCTGATAATTTGCTCGCCTGATTGATGGCCAAAATATTTTCACATGTATCACAGCTCACTTAGGGATAGGGATTGGGTAGTTTCTGTCTCATTTATGATTTCAGTCCTTACCCCCTCCTGTTCTTGTGACTGCTCTGCTGCAGAACAGGCAGCCTCTTCCGATTCTCCCTCTTTCTGGAGAAGCTTATTCATCCTTTACTAAAAATGAGTTGTTCTGCTTCCATTGTTTCTTCTTAATTATAGGGGTGACTGATGTAGTTGAAGACTGGGTCTCTGGTTTAGCCACAGTGTCTGTTGGTATGTCTTCAGATCAAGAAACTCTCTCTTCTCCTTGAGGTGCTGAATAGTACTGAGGAGTGTTCGGTAGGTGCAAGCCAGGCCCCAGTACAGTGCCATAAGTTGTGCCTCTCTGGAATAGCAAGGGCATCTTTTTTTCAAACATTCTCTCACTTCATCAGGATCCTGCACTTGCTCAGAAGTGAAGTCCCAGACTATCAGAGGTGACAAGCTTTCTACGTACCTGCCCACATTCTCCCACGTGCCTTGACACCTATAACCACACTGCCGCAGGGCCTGGGTGATATGCAGAAACCTGCAGCAGTAACATGCAACTAAAACAAATTAAGCAAAACCTGCTGCAGAAAGTGAATTTGCAGAATCTGGATGCACAATCTGGATAGGCACCATCCCCCTGCAAATGCCTCCTCCACTAACTGGACATGCACAAACCTGCGGCATAAACCTGCTTCGCAGGCTGAATATGCAAAAACCTGCTGCACCAAGTGGATACGCTCAAACCTCCCACACAAACCCGCTGCACTAACTGGAATACAAACAAACCTACTGGAAATAGCTGCCACACTAACTGGACATGCACATACCAGCTCTTTGTCGCTGTCGTCTTCCCACTCATTCTCCTTAGCCAAGGCCCCTGGCTCATTCTCTGGTGCTTGCAGGACTTGGTTCCCCTTGTGGTTGGCCAAGAAGCTGCTCTGGGCACACAGGGTGGTCTCCACGTGCTGCTGCAATGCTCAGGGAGGGAGCTCTCAGGAGGACTGAATCCCTGCAGGGCAAGGGCAACAAGGATGCCAGCCCACCTTGTCCAGCTTCAGCTGTCCAAGGGTGTAATCAGACACAGCTCCCCACATAGCCACAATATGTAGAAATGAAGGCAAAAAGATCTCAGGCTCCAGGCTGGCCAGCTCACAGACTCTCGGCAAGCTCCTTGATATGGGCATGACAGATGCTGGTCAGAGCCCAGCTCCGCAACTGAAAACATCCAGGGACGACTCCCACATGAAACGTGCCATGACTAAAAGCTGTTGCTGGCCCTCCCCTTCCCCCAGCAGACCTTCCACAGACCCAAAAACACTGCTGCTCTGAGCCTCCCAGCCATATGAGTGTGCCGAAGTTCCCACTCAGCGTCTCGAGAGCCCAGCTCCAAAATTGAAAATGTCCAGTGACTGCTCCCTCATGAAAGGTTCCAGGACTGAAA
>NW_008796058.1:0-549 GCF_000699145.1 Aptenodytes forsteri
ACAAGGCATTAAGTAAGTGCATTTAATAAGAGATGGGGGTATGGAGTGGGCAGTGGTGCTGTGGTAACTCCAGATGTGTGGGGGTGAGTGTGATGGGCAAGGATGGCCTGCTGTGACATCCCTGCATGATGGATGATGACGTCCCCGAGTCATGGGTTCTGTTGTCTCCGAGTCCTCGAGTGATGGGTTCTGATGTTACCGAGAGATGAGCTGTGATGTCTCCAAGCAATGGACTGTGATGCCACTGAGCAATGGATTGTGACCAGGCATCCCTTGCTGCTTATATCCGGGCACCGAATCTCACCCAGCCAGTTCGTGCCCATACTACAGCTGAGCGATTTCGCAAGGTTTGGAGTGTTGAGCGAGGCCTTTGGTGCTGGTGTTGTACTCGGGGAGTTGTTCGTTGCAGCTCTCTGTGTCCAACCCCAGAGCCAGTGAAGGATTTTCCCCAGCCCTGCCAGGTTCAGGCAGCTGGGGCACCCAGGAGGCGTGCTCGCAGCAGCAGAGGTGAGCTGTGTGGGGAAACCTCACCCTGGGGAGCTGGGAGGG
>NW_008796058.1:1582-14055 GCF_000699145.1 Aptenodytes forsteri
CAAGGAGGGGGGCCGGCAGCCCCGAGGCCTCTTCTCCAGCCAAGAAGAGGCCACCCCGCCGGCAGCACTAGAAGAACGCCCCAGGCGCTGCCGAAACCAGGGCTGGGCCAGCAGCTCGGGCATGTGCTGGCCCTCAAGGGCTCCTGGCCCTCTAAGTCTAATTATCAGGCAGTAAAAGAAAATAAAGGCCTGAAAGCTGCAGAAGTAGTCTCGGTGTTACTAACAGTGCAGGTGGCGCTGCTATCCCCACCAGTGCTGCTTTCTCCCCCATTTCCTGGGGTGATGCCCACCGTTTCCTCTCATCGCCCTTAGCAGAGCGCCATGGGGCTTCTCCCTCTGGTCTTGCACAGCCTTGTTGCCCTGCCTTGACTATCGTGGGGCTGCCTTGACTATCGTGGGGCTGGACCTGTGCTCTCTGAGTGCAGCTCTCCCCAGAGCATGGTGCTGTGGGTCTTGGCCCTCTGCTCTTGCAGGGCCCCTTTCCCTTGAGCAAGGTGCCATGGCGCCTGGCCCTGTGCTCTTGTAGGAGCCCTTTCCCCTGATTTGAGCACCATGGGACCTGCGTACTACGGGTTTCAGGACCCTTTTTCCCTGACTTGAGTGCCATGGTGCCTGACCCTGTGCTCTTGTAAGGCTTCTAAGTCCTTATTCTTGTCCCTTGGGGCCTGGCCCACTGGTCTTGAGGGTTTTCTTCCCATGACATGAGTACCATTGGGCATGGCCCTGTGGACATCTTTCCCCTGATTTGAGGTCCGTGGAGGTGGGCTACCTGTTCTTGCAGGGCCTCTGTGCTCTGAATCGTCTGGCACAGAGATGGGCCCTCTAGTCTTTCAGATCAGGCTTCTGCAGTTGCCAACTGTGCTTTAAGCAGTCTAAGCACATGCAAATTACACCAGTGGTCTATCCTGGATGTTTCTTCCTCAAAGGAGGGTCAAATTCAGAACTGCATCAGTTTCCTGAGGGCGTCATCTGGTTTTGAAAATTGCCAAAGAGAAAGGCTCCAGTGTGGTCTGGGTGCTGGTTCCAGTAGTTTACCTCACTGAAAATTTTTTCTTCTTATGTACAATCAGAATTTCTCTTGCTGCAACTTGTGGTTATTGCCTCTTGTCCCTCCAGTTGTGTCTGCTCCTAGTTCAATGCCTGAAGACAGCTGTAAGATACTACTCAGCTTTTTCTTCTCAAGGTTTGACAAGCTCAGCTCACTTCACCACTCCTCATATGTCAGGTGCTCTAGTCCTGTGTGTGGCCTCCACTGACTTTTCTCCAGTTTGCCGATCTCTCTTGACACCAAAATTGATCATACAGCCTCACCATTGTAGAGCTGAGGGCAATAATCACTTCCCTCAACTTATCTACAGTCTTACTAATGCAGCCCAGTATATGGTTAGTTTTCATCACTGTAAGGAAGCACTGCTGACAGTGCTATGTCACTAGAACATCTTATGCTCTGCTTAAATAAGCATCTGGCTAATAACATGCACAAAACCTATTTTTTGAGATAGATAAGTATATATGCCAATATATGTTTTATTCTGTATTCAGCACCCTTGAGTTACAGAACAGAAACTACTTATTTTTATAATTCCTTTCTACAAGAAAACTTGCTAGAGAACAGTTGAATAATTTTAAATACACTACAGAATATTTAAAGGGACTTTAGCTCTCCTTTCAATGGATAATATATGCCAGAAATAGTTTCTCCACTTAACTCATGAGACAGTCCTTAAAAAGGGCATCATTATTGCATTATGGTTTCTTCTGTGTTGCTTGTAAAAAGCAAACAATCTTTATAGGAGTTTCTCACAAGAACTGACATCTGTGGGTATCGCAGTCTATGCTAACACACAAAACATTATGACCACCTTATGTGTCACTAAGTTCCCATAAAAGAAGTTCATACTGAAGTGCAGTTCTAAAGCACATAATAAGGATGGACACAGAATATAACACACATTAGAACATGATTTTTCCATATTTCAAAAACTGGGAGGAGTTGTTTGTAGACCAGATGCTTGTGATGCCTTTCAAAGGGACCTCAAAAGACTGGAGGAACGGAAAAACAGGAACCTTGTGAAGTTCAGTAAAGGGAAGTAGCAAGCCCTGCACCTGGGAAGGAATAACCTCATGCACCAGTACAGGCTAGGGGGCTGACTGGCTGGAAAATAGCTTGGCAGAGAAGGAGCTGGGGGTCCTGGTGGACACCCAGTTGAGTATGACTCAACAACGTGCCTTGCGGCAAAAAGACCTAACAGCATCCTGAGCTTGCTCAGCAAAAGTGCAGCCAGCAGGTCGAGGGAAGTGATTCTATCCTGCTTTTCAGCAATTTTGGGGCAGCATTTAGGGTGCTGTGTGCAGTCTTGGGCTCCCCAATGTCAAGAGGGACATGGACATACTGGAGCGAGTCCATCAAAGAGCCATGAAGGTTTTTAAGGGACTTGAGTATCTCTCATAGGAGGAGAGGCTGAGAGAGCTGGGACTTTTCAGCCTGTACAAGAGAAGGCTCAGGGGAATCTTATACATATGTATAAATCCCTGATGGGAGGAAGGGGAAAGGCAATAAAAAAGATGGAGCCAGACTTCTTGGTGGTACTCAGGGAGAGGATGAAAGGCAATGGATACAAACTGAAATACAGGAAATTCCACTTAAACCTGAGAAAAAAACCTGTGAGGGTGGTCAACACTGAAAGAGGTTGCCCAGAGAGGTTGTAAGGTCTCCATCTCTGGAGATATTTGAAACCTGACTGGACACGGTTCTGGCCAGCCTGCTGTAGCTAACGCTGTTTTGAATGGCGGGTTTGGACTAGGTAATCTCCAGAGGCTTTCTTCCTTCCAAATTCAATGATTGTGTGATAGCCCTACTTTATTAGTCCACAATCTTGCTGAAACTCATTTAAATAAGAATACAGGCCAGCCAGACCTCAGCCTACTCTTCATCCGCTCCTAGTTTAGGGCCAAGACTAAAGCACGTTTAGATTATTTTACAGTACTCTATCATGCTGAATATTAGCATAATTAGCAAAGTTATTTACAATATCTCTGGATTCAATGCACCATTGAGAATTTCCTTCTTCTAGTGTGAACTTACTGCCTTACAAGTATAACTGATGTCCCAAATGAAACTCCCCTGGTATATCACTCCCTCCCTCTTTTGATATACAGATGTTTTTTGTAAATACGCCCTTTTTTCTCTTTATCCCTTTTCCCCCAGAGCCTGAGAGAGCCATCTGGGGAATAAAGACAATCAGAACAATCTCATTTTACGTGGACTCTTACCCATAGTCCTGCATCATTGCTACTGCAAGTGTTCAGTCTTTCCTGGTTTTGGTGGCATGTTTCCCAAAGCTAGTCAGCATCTACCTCCCCAAAACATGCTAGGACTGTGTTATCCTACGTTACGTTGCTGAAATGCCACACAACACTTAGACATGCAACATTACATCAGAGTCAATGAGTTCTGTTAAGTGTTGTTGGAGTGACTTCAGCAGCTCATGCTTGTAGGTCTTCCCTAGCCTTATGCTCCACTTCCTCATCTCACTAGGGGGTTGTGTTGCATCAGTACTGTGTCTGAAGTGTGATGCAGGCACACTGTGGTGAACCTGAGCAAAGCCAACATGCGTTGGGCACTGATTCCTACCTGGTCTTGTGAATCTTCCTGGAAACTACTGTCTGAGTTTCCCATCCTACACAAGGACTTCATTTCAGAATTGCTTAGTTGAAGCCCCTCAGAAGATGACTGAACTGGAATGCAAATCAGTTCTCACTGCAAAAGGCCATCAGGGAGCCACCAAATGAAGATTATCATGGAGAAACAACACAACTGAGAGCAGACCGATGTTGCCCTGTGGTGTGATCTGCTGTACAAGTGATTAGTCTTAGAAGAAATTCCTTCCTGACAGATTTAACAGTAGCACTAGGATGCTTCTTTGTTCTGCACATTGACTAAATATTGCAAGAGGAACGGTCTCCCTCCAAATTAGTGTGCAGCCTGGAATTCCCACAGGAAAGAAGGAAGACAGAGAGAGAGATGGTTTTTATCCCCAAGATACAAACGAGGAATTCAATACAGGGACATTTAGACATTTCCAGTGATACCTGGGAAGTGGGGAAATCAACTGTCATGTCAATCTCTGGTTACTATACCCCTCCTGCTTATGCCATTGAACGGCAAATGTAAATTTAACTCACTAATTAGCCTGCCTCAGAATAGGAGATCATGTTTCCACAGCACATGGAAACTGAAACAAATAAGTAAGAAAGTGATTATTATGGTGATTATGAGCAGACAAGTAGCAGATTGCTTTATGCACAGACAGCTGATAATTAAGTCTTGGGTAAATTACTTTTGATTTCTGTGGCACTAGGATTTCATCACATGTGAAGAAACAATCTTCTAACAGGAATGTTTTTTCCCATTACTGCAGTTTCTCAACTTAAACTCCACATAAAACTACTTATCAGTGTTCACAGCTAAAGGCAAGCGTGGAAGAATGAAAGGGGGAATTCTGAGACAGATATCTCTTTTTGTTTTGGAAATATCTATCCCTTCATTTAAATCCTTTCCCACATCCCTCTCCACTGATGTTCCTTTGAAATCCAATATATGAAAACCTCACCACGGTCCATGACAAAACTGATAAATTCTACCATGCTTGCCAAAGCCTGACCAACAGCATGTGTCAACTAATAGCTTTAATGCATAAAAAACAATTTAAAGGATATTGTACTGACAGGAACATGCTTTTACTTTAGCATGCTTCTGTAAATCAGCCCAACATGGAATATGTCTAAGAATGCCTTTGAGAAAAACTTTTCCTATCTTTGAAGACCTGATGTAGAGAATGGACATAGAAAATGCACTAAAAGCCAGAAACACCCTTGTGAACTCCCAACCAAAAAGTCTGTTCTTTTAACAAGGAATATTTGTCTAAATTGTGATGCTGTTTTTCTGTGTAGATGGTTCATAGTAAGCATTTTCTTAAGATTTTTTTTTCCTCTTGCAGTTGCTTACATGTGAGGTTTTTTGGTGGTGTTGTTGGTTTGGTTTTTTTAAAAAAAACTTACTTATTTAGAATCATAGAATCATTGAGGTTGAAAAAGACCTCTAAGATCATCGAGTCCAACCGTCAACCCAACACCCCCATGCCCACTAAACCATGTCCCTAAGCGCCTCATCTACTCGTCTTTTAAATACCTCCAGGGATGGGGACTCCACCACTTCCCTGGGCAGCCTGTTCCAATGTTTCACCACTCTTTCAGTAAAGAAATTTTTCCTTACATCCAATCTAAACCTCCCCTGCTGCAACTTGAGGCCATTTCCTCTCGTCCTATCCCTTGTTACTTCGGAGAAAAGACCGACACCCACCTCGCTACAACCTCCTTTCAGGTAGTTGTAGAGAGCAATGAGGTCTCCCCTCAGCCTCCCTTTCTCCAGGCTAAACAACCCCAGTTCCCCCAGCCGCTCCTCATAAGACTTGTTCTCCAGACCCCTCACCAGCCTCGTTGCCCTTCTCTGGACACGCTCCAGCACCTCAATGTCCTTCTTGTAGTGAGGGGCCCAAAACTGAACACAGTATTCGAGGTGCGGCCTCACCAGGGACGAGTACAGGGGCACAATCACTTCCCTACTCCTGCTGGCCACACGATTTCTGATACAGGCCAGGATGCCATTGGCCTTCTTGGCCGCCTGGGCACACTGCCGGCTCATGTTCAGCCGGCTGTCAACCAACACCCCCAGGTCCTTCTCTGCTGGGCAGCTTTCCAGCCACTCTTCCCCAAGCCTGTAGCGCTGCATGGGGTTGTTGTGGCCAAAGTGCAGGACCCGGCACTTGTCCTTGTTGAACCTCATACAGTTGGCCTTGGCCCATCGATCCAGCCTGTCCAGGTCCCTCTGCAGAGCCTTCCTACCCTCGAGTAGATCAACACTCCCGCCCAGCTTGGTGTCATCTGCAAACTTACTGAGGGTGCACTCAATCCCCTCATCCAGATCATCAATAAAGATATTAAACAAGACCGGCCCCAAAACTGAGCCCTGGGGAACACCGCTCGTGACCGGCCGCCAACTGGATTGAACTCCATTCACCACAACTCTCTGGGCCCGGCCGTCCAGCCAGTTTTTGACCCAGCGCAGAGTCCACCTGTCTAAGCCGTGAGCCGCCAGCTTCTCTAGGAGAATGCTGTGGGAGACAGTGTCAAAGGCCTTGCTGAAGTCCAGGTAGACCACATCCACAGCCTTTCCCTCATCCACTAGGCGGGTCACCTGGTCATAGAAGGAGATCAGGTTGGTCAAGCAGGACCTGCCTCTCATGAACCCGTGCTGGCTGGGCCGGATCCCCTGGTTGTCCCGCTCATGCCTTGTGAGCGCCCTCAAGATGAAATTTAATTTCTCCTCAAGTTATTTACCAGGCAAGTGATTCTGCATCTCAGACAACTTTCTACACAAGTTCAGTATTTTCTCTGTTTCAACTGCAGCAGTTTTTGGGGTGGATAGTTTCCCCCATTGTTCAAATGTGTGCTGAGATGATCTTTACTGTGTGCTGATGTTCATCTTCTGGTGACTGCTATGTGCTACACCCTTATCACAGCAGGTACTTATTCTGAGAGCGAATCTCTCTTACTATTGAGGACATATACTGTAGTCACAAGATCATTTCACAGAAGCCACTAACAAATTGGAAAATTTCTTTTTTTTTATGTAACATTGCAAAAGTACTTAACAATTGCAGTTTGGGTAAAGATTCTTGCCAGTGCAAGAATTCACAATACATCTGTTCAAATTCTTTTCCGAACATCTTACCTGAGACTCTGTATGTTTGATTCATGGTGGTGGAGAGAGGTAAACAGTGCCTAGAGCTCCATAAAACATTGATGGCCATCCCCAGAGTCTATCTTCCTTGAAAACTGGGTTTCATCTGGCTAAAACTGGCCACCCAAAAATTAAAACATGAGAAAGTCTAGTAGCTAATGATAATTTTAAAGAAGGTTGCATGCATAAGGCAGATGAACCAGATCAGAAGTTTCCTACAAAACTTCCAGACTCAACTAAAGCTGATTTAAACTACTTTTTTACCCACTGAGTTTAGGAATGAGTTTAACAGTACGTTAACTCAGGGGATTATTTCAATACACATCAGAGAAAACTATCAATGAATCACTTGAAATTTATAATGCAGAATGCTCCATCCATTATTGCCAAATGATTAAACTGAGTCCCCAGGTCACCCTATTGGTCTTATTCCCTTTTTCTCAAAATACCATCTGACTTGCTTCTGCAAAATCCAGAATGTTTGAAGTTTCTAAAATCCTCTGGATGTTGAGGCTAATAATTCTTTCTAGTGTTACAGTGATGTCTTCATAGATTATATTTTTAGCTCAAAACCCGAAAGCCAGCAGCTGTTTACTTTTGGTTAATCTTTCTTGTCAGCCTTTAAGGTGCTCTTCAATGAGGTTAATATTGCTGCCAAATCCAGCCAAGATTGTGAAATAGAGATACTGCTAAGAAGAAGAAAGATAGTACTTTTTTTTTTTCTAGTATAAAATCCCTCAGGAAATCTTGCTTTCTTCTTCAAAACTAAAAAGTATTTGCTTTGATATTTGTGAAGTACCTGCAGAAAAAGAGAATGGCAGCATGGGAAATATGGAAAAGATACAATGATAGCTTCATTAATTTTAACCTTAATCATTTTAAGGTTTAGAAAATAGGTCTTTTATGTGATTTTTTTTTTTCTTCACATCTCCTGCTCTTCAGAAAATAACTGAAAGAAAATACAGAAGAAATACATTGCTAATTCTTTGTGGGTCCTGGGAATGAAATAAGGGAAAAAAGGAAAAAAAAAAAAAAAAAGAAAGAGTGTGACATTAAGGCTTTTACTGATTTTCACTAGTACTTTGTAAACTTAATCTAGAGATATTAATTTGGCCAGGCATTAAGCTTTCTTATTGTTGCAAATGATTAATGAAACTGATCTAACATAACTGATTTTTTGGGAGGAGTAGGGGATGGGGACACGTACCATTTTAACCTTTAGGTCTCATCTAACTAATATTTTGTTACCCGCTGCTCCTGACATTTCTTCATTTTTCCATCCTGTGTGGCTCAGTAGTGCCAAATATAAAAGAGATTTTTAAGTCTTTTTCTCCAATTTTATAGGTAAAGCAGAGATAAATCATTGCTTGGGAATCACACAGCTGTGATAATGATAAGGAATGTAAAAAATCCTATATAAAAACAACAGTCCTGTCTTGAAAGATGACTTTAAGTAAAATGCAGTAGATTATACATAAAGTTCATACTAACACAGACAAAAAATAATTTTGTGAGAACCAGGTACTCTGGGCACTAACTGAGACAGAAGCCCCAAGAGAAAACTGTTTGGGATCAAGTCACTAAAAACTATCATAACATACACACACAACGGAGCTGAATCAAGGTCACCCAGGCAATTTTAATTCTGACATTTGTTATGTCTTAAATGATCAATTTAGCATTTAAAACTGCTAAAACAAAATAAGAATAATGTTTCTGAATTGCATCACTGTAATTGCCTCCCTTCTTTGATCACTGGTAGGATTCCAGGCTTCCAGTCTGTTTAATGGAGACTAACGACTACCGAGTGTCTCAGTTCACTGTTTAAAGGAATCCACATAGGAGCAATCCATGCCTACAGAGAAGCAACATTTGAGAACTAGTTTTGCAAGGGTCAGAAGAGAAAGAGTCTGTGATGAACCAGAAAGATCTGACATCAGTTTCAAAGCAGAGGCAACAATAGAGATGAAGAAGAGAAGTTAGTTTAGTGTAAATATGATATAAATTGTACTGAGCAAAGCTCTATGACATATGCCATAGCAGATCAGCTACATGACTGAAGAGTCTCTCTAAACAACATCTCTAAACATATAGAGCAATCTATACCACCCACAGAGGAAAGAAAGAATCAGGCTGGAAGAAGAAGGAACAAAATCAAAATAATGAGATATTTAGTAGTGTGATTGATTTTATGCCCTGCTGTTTCCTCAAATCATCCATGTCTACAATGTAGCAGTAACAATTTCTATATTCAACAAAAGTTACCTTGTAGAGCTCCAATCCAGGATATATCACCTTCTCTGTGAACATATTTACAATTAGCACAATAGAAAGCCCAACCACCTCAATTAGCAACCCTCCAAATAACTGGGTTTGCCATCACTCTTCCATGCATTACGCACATTTCTGATGTATATAATGCATTCTGATGCCAGCTGCAACTGTTTCTGTTTACAGATGGGGAGGTTCACTACTATGTATTCAGTTTCATGTCCTGATGTGTCTTTAGGTGAGTCTCCAGTAAGTACCCACATATCAGGCATTTGATATTGAAATGATCCATTCTTTACCCTCTGAAAAAATGCATGCAAATGAAGAAACATGCTTTGTACTCTGCTGCAGATATCTTGCTCATCCAAGGCAAATCCACTCCAGATCTGACATCTATGATACTGTTAAGTGGTGAAGGGTAATGAAAGTGCTGTGAGAAGAAGTTCTAGGCATTATATACACTGAAAAAAGAACATTTGTTGCCTGACACATTTTATCCACACCCCCCCCCCCCCCCCCCCCCCCCTGCAAAGCCTGCTTCAGAGTAGGAAAATTTTGTCATAGCAAGAGGTCTTCAAAGCCTCCAGTTATCATTGCATTTGTGTAAACTGTGTTAAGCCTATCTACAGCAGTACGGGATCTCTTGCACCACTCCTGGTCACAGTGGACTGTCTGTCTTTAGAATAAGAGAGGGAATCAGAAGTCCCCACAGCAAATGAGGCAGGTGAGATAACTAGCTGAAAAACTACCATGACATCTTTCCAGTTTTCATTTCAACAATTCTTAGTCCTAGAAATCCATACTAGGAAGCAACAAGACACATGGCATTTGAGGAAACAGTAGTCTCTCACTGATAAAATTTCCTAAAACTTCACCTATCTTCTGCTGTATATGTAGCATTCTGGCAACTTAGATGTAATGTGCAACACTCATAATAAAGAACAGAACTGATGTGGAAGAAGGTTCTGTGTGTAAATGAAGACCTGCTTACTCATCCTTTGTCTCTCAAGAGGAAGTGGAGAAGATAACCTACCACAGTTGCTTTTTCTTCTCACATATGTCACCTACTTCAGAACGATTTACTAGCTGACCTAAGCTATGCAAATGGGGGAAAGTTATTTTAACAGACTTTTCCACCCTTAAAATGTTGAAAATACTCTATCTACAAAATGTGTACAGAGTTATAAACAAATGCAGGAGCTCTCTCAAGAGTAAAGAAGCAACAGCTTCCTCTCCGCCCCCACAGTGGATGTGATTTTTAAAAAGGGTCTATGTACTTTTCTGATAAGAAACTCAAAGAATATTTGTCAGCCATCCCTAGTATCATTTGATTTTGTGATGTCTTACTGAAGTCTTAGCAGTACAGAGTGCTATTCACTCTGATTCAAATTTATTGGGTGACCAAATCTCTACCAATACTAAAAAATGCCCAGCTCTCATTCTCTAATGCTTTGATGTCTGACTTTGGTGACCCAAATTGCCAAGCACCTTGCATCTTCCAGGACAGTCTTTTCTGCCTTGCCTCATCCTTCTGTTCATCTTGCTCACATACCATTCTCATTTTTCTTTGTTTTTTTCAGAGACCTAGCGTAAACTTTCCCCAGATTGAAATGACCTTACACTCACAGTAACACAAATGTCCTTGGTATTAGAAATTCCTAGAAACACAGAACCAAACCTCATGACCAGCTTTCTGTATTAGGTTAAATTTAGTATTAATTCTAAAAGCAGTGATATCATATCACATATCTGCCAACATTACAAGATAAACTTTCAGCACACTCAGATGCTTTCTGCTATTCATAGCATATTGACTGCTATTCAAAAGTCCTTTCTAGCTTGGCTGGATTTTATGAACAATAATTAATTGGTTCCCTTGCTAAACAATTGGCGTTAATTGAAGGAGAAAATTAAGCTCAAGCATGAGTAATCATGGATACCGCCTGACTTAGCATATTTACATACGGGAGGTTGTTATCCTGCAAAAGGTCAAAGGAGAGTAAGGGTATAAAGGGCGATATGGATGAGAAAAGTATTCTGGCTGTAACTTAAGGAACACAAAAGAGAGTGGTGTTTTAGACAGTAAGATGGTTGTTACTAGAATACTAGCCACGTAGGATAACTGGATGCAAGAGAGATTGAGAAGACGTGTGAGGCTGAGTAAGAGCTGAAGTTCAAGAACTTTTAGTGAAAGAGAGCAAAAAGGGAACAGAAGAAGATTATACCAAACCTGTCACCTCTCCAGTCAAAGAATCATCTTATGGAGGATGATATCTTTAAAGAAGCTTATATGACACGGTGCATAGCTATTTACAAATACATAAAAAGGAAAGCACAATGAAAGTATGCAGCAACGCGTAGGTGCCTTCCTTTAGAAATGTGCATACATCACCTGGTTGCAGTCTGATTGTAATAACCTCATCACTGCACAGTCCAGCCTAAGCTTTATGTGTTGAAATTTTTGTGGGCACCTGATCAGAACCTCAGTTTTCCACCTAAGTCACACATAGCACAGAACAATGTTTCACATGCTCTGAGTGTCTTTGGAAACTATTAATTAACTATGCATCAAGTTTTAACAGAACTGGCCAAAAATTAGCCCAAGACAGGTTTCCTTTGGTTTCTTTAATTATTTTTCTCATTTCCAGCAAAACTGCTCAAAGCAGAGATGTTCAGAGAAAGTGATATCCTTTTCCCCGCAATTAATACCAGCAGTTGCTGTCAAATGAGACATCAGTTTAATCAAGCAGCTTCAGGGAGCTTAGAGAATGCAAAGTATTGGCACAGAATATGCTATAAACTACTATTTTTGGACCAAATTTAGTTTCACTAGGAAGTTCCTGATAAGCTCCAGTTATTAGCTGATAACACGAGAAAAAGTCTTGGGTAGAACCGTTTGTTATTGTCACCTGTACAGTACAGCAATAGCCATTCTCGTCCTGCCACCTGAGAAAATCCTTTTGAGTCTAATCTGCATTTGTACTCCACATAGTTTGGCAGCTGTAAAAATAATTTTATGCACATTCTGAGACCTCTTTGTTTTCAGGGGAGGTAGCATTAAAGCAAACAAACAAGAAAACCAGCCTCCCACACAACACATGAGTTGTAATTTCTGAGCAAGAGTAGTTGTAATGGACAGTTTGAGCCACATGGAATTAGAGAGCTCCTAATTATTTCTCATTTGATATTTTGTTGAATACTGTTTTTTCCTCTTTGGTTTGTTGGTGTCTCTGGATGGCTAAAGCATTGCCATTCATGTCTTTTCAGGAGTGCAAGTAAACAAAGATTATATTTCTGTTTAATAACTGTTCAAGCCTGAAATTAACTTTATATTTATATATAAATTTATATATAAAAATAAATAAATAAATAAATAAATTTGAATACATTTATATTTATA
>NW_008796058.1:14087-17499 GCF_000699145.1 Aptenodytes forsteri
TATAAATTTTAATATAAATTTATATTATTGTTGTGGGCACAAACTGTGAGAGTTGATAGCATAACACTGATAATAAGTTGTCCTATAGAGGCCTCCCAGATCCTTTGCCATGGTAATGTAAAAAAAACTTAAAGGAGAGAAAATAAAAGTAAGAATTTCCAAGGGAAAATATTTCTTATGGAGAAACTATCTACTGTCTATAATGATCTTTGGCAAACTTGCACAGTGAATAGTTTAGGTTCACTCTACACCCTAATTTTTCCCTAATATCTCACATTTCAAACTTGAGTGCATCATCATGGATACTGGTGATACAAATCTGAAACAGAAAACCAAGCTGTTATAATTTGATCTACAGGTACCTTCCAAAGATGAGTATGGATGTTCCATTTCCTTAAATAACAGTGTCCTGGTTTCGGCAGGGATAGAGTTAATTTCCTTCCTAGTAGCTGGTGCAGTGCTGTGTTTTGGATTTAGGATGAGAACAAAGTTGATAACGCACCGATGTTTTAGTTGTTGCTGGGTAATGCTTACACTAGCCAAGGACTTTTTAGTTTTCCATGCTCTACCGACTGAGAAGGCTGGGGGTGCACAAGAAGTTGGGAGGGGGCACAGCCAAACTGGCCAAAGGGACATTCCATACCATGTGACGTCATGCTCAGTACATAAACTGGGGAAAGCTGGCCGGGGGGGGCCGCTGCTCGGGGACTGGCTGGGCATTGGTCGGCGGGTGGTGAGCAATTGCGTTGTGCGTCACCTGTTTTGGTAGTGGTATATTGTATTTTATTATTGTTGTTATTATTTTATTTCAATTATTAAACTGTTTTTATCTCAACCCACGAGTTTTTCTCACTTGTGCTCTTCCAATTCTCTCCCCCATCCCACCGGGTGGGGGGGAGTGAGCGAGCGGCTGCGTGGTGCTTAGTTGCCGACTGAGGTTAAACCACGACAAACAGAAATTAATTATTTGGGTTTTCCAGGCATGATTGCTGTCTCATCCTAAGCTGAGGAAGGAAATATTTTGACAAAAAAAGGCTCAAAAATCAATCTTACCAGATATTTGCAACAGAAAAAGGGCATTTTAAATCTACTGAGTATGAAAAACTGTTCTCCAATAGCAGTTACAGCCAGGCAACAAATAAACAACAAAATTACTCCCAGTTTAAGAATGCAGAAATTACTGTGATATTCTACTCAAATGCCTTAAATATAATAGACAGAATGCAGAGACTAAGTCAGGACCCAAACTCTGGGATTTTTTAATCCAAAGTTTTTGTCTAGGCCAAGAGACAGCTTGCAATGAATTGCAGAAATTCACAGCTGAAATTCTGCATTAAGGGTATTACTAAGCCATGTTTGCTAGTATGCCATCCCATTTTTCATTCTGAATACCCTGACTTGTGGAGAGTCTCTCTTTTGCAGAAAAACTTTGGATAAGACCTGGTACACCCTAAATCTGTTTGAACAAGAATATGCTGTAGGCCAGTACTGCTGTAATGTGCAGTAAGGCATGTTCACAAACCCTCTTTCAGTTCTAGCCAAGGAGGTTGAAGGAAGCCTAGACAGTGCCTAAGTTATACATGGTTCCTTAGCATAGGAAAATTGACATTTTTTCATATCTGTCTTAAAACAGTGATGATTTCCTCTGAGTGTGACCTGGCACACTAGAGTCCTTATATACACATAATTCAGACTAGCCAAAAGGATGCTAGATAAAGAATGAAAGCCTGGAATAAACTAAAGCCAGGGAGTTTGAAGTCAGCACATTGCATGCAGGCACACATGGGTGGTTCAGGCTAGGAGATTGAGTGCTGTGGATCCTCTAAACACTGACCTAGCCCAATATGCTGGCACATTAAATAATCACCCCTTCTCTACCCTTGTTGACTATTTTCACTGCAGTTACACTGAAATACTGCTGCCTGCCCCCAGACTCCTGATGTTTCCTGCCATAATCCTGCCACCACCCTTAGCCTGCTCCAAAGGAGGTGTTCTCCTCTGGGTCAGAGCAGGGAGCTGCACTGCTGCGCTGGGCTGATTTACTTGATTCAGTGATTCTGGCAGAAAATTGTGTCTCTGCTTGGTAAAAAGAGACTGCCTGAAGACAGAGTTCTCCTCACATTTTCCGTCCACTTTCCGCACACAGGAATAGGCTGGTAACTTGGTTACTTCAAGTGTTTCCTTGTAGTTGAGCTGCCACCATTAGACCACAGCCTGGACATAGGTTGGGTGACAGCCTTTCAGAGCATATGGGGAAGTTTGAAAGGCAGACAGTCACATGAAGAATGAATATGCAATAACAGAAAGTACTAGAGAAGATTATGATTAAACCCAATTTGGCCAGGAAATCCTGAAAAATACGCTCATGACCATTAAGGAGCTGGTTTTCTAGATGACAGAATGTAAAATATTACTTTAAAAAATACCAGACAAAAATAGCAGTACCAGATTCCTCTCTGGCAGAAAGTTACTGAACTGCTACCTGGAAATAATAGGCAAGATAGCCCCCTGGAAACAAGAACATCACCAGCCAGAGTTTCAGTTCCCTTGAGATTAATCTCCCACTTGCCTGCCTAAGCTCAGTTGCATGCAAATTTGTAAAGAAAAAACAAAATTTAGACTTTCTAGAATCAGAGGAGAAAATGTCCTGATCACCTGTGGATCATCAGCCTAGAAAGCTGAGCTCCTCTGAGATCAGTAGCAGCACCATCACATACTGAGATGCTTCTCCATTCCTTCAGGATGTTCCAATGTTGTAAAACCAAATGCAAAGCACAGTCTTTGATGATACTCATTCTTTCCTCATCCTTGTTTATATGTCCATATATAAATTTATATAGAACGATGTATACCTATACATAGATGCAGACACATACGTGCATAAACACACTGTACACACACACACACACATACACATTTATTAATATAAGATCCTCTGCCTTTTGGCATTGTGATATAGAAACGGATCAGCTTTACAGAGGTGATCAGTCACCAGTTTTTGGGTTGAACACAACCACCTTTCCAATCAAAGTGCTTGCTATGCATTCCTCTAGTAACTAAAAGCCATTGCCACCTAGCAATGTATCGTCAACATCACCTCTGTAATATGAGGAAAGAGTAAGTTTATTTTGCAAATGAAACGTGAGAAAGATTAATCTTAATGGGGAGCCTGTGTCAAAAAGAGTACAACAACCAAGCTTTCCTTTTCTTGGAGCAAAGCCTTACTGATCAATCCATCATGTAGCAGAGAGTTCAACCGTAGTAATTTTAAATACCTAGGTGATAAGCAAATCATAGAATCATAGAATCATAAAGGTTGGAAAAGACCTCTAAGATCATCGAGTCCAACCGTCAACCCAACACCACCACCCACTAAACCATGTCCCTAAGCACCTCATCTACACGCCTTTTA
>NW_008796058.1:19674-32336 GCF_000699145.1 Aptenodytes forsteri
GAGAATTCTACCATTTCATGGTCGCTAAGCCCAAGACGGCCTCCAACCACCACATCTCCCACCAGTCCTTCTCTGTTTGTAAACAGCAGGTCGAGCGAGGCACCTCCCCTGGTAGGCTCACTTACCAGCTGTGTCAGGAAGTTGTCTTCCACACACTCCAGGAACCTCCTAGATTGTTTCCTCTCTGCCGTGTTGTATTTCCAGCAGACGTCCGGGAAGTTGAAGTCCCCCAATGTGTATATCACCTGTGTATATCACCTATAGAAAGATGAAAGGATGAGACAAAAGTTGAACAATTAAGCATTATGTCCCTTTCAAGGGATACTTCCTCCCACTTCCTGCACATTTGCATGCAATGGAGAAGGGATTTTGACAAGAGCTTTTAAATGCAAATGTGAAATCAGGCTTAACAAGAGCAAAACCACTGAATCTTAGATAGCCATTCATTATTTAAGAATTATCCCAGCACAAAGGTCCACCCAGTGTACACTAATCTTCAGCTGCCTATTCTGAAGATTAGTTGCTAAATTGCTGCTTATTTGTAAGACAGTGAGTATTTCAGTATTGGTTCTGACAGAGGTATATGGACATGGCGTTTTTGTAACAATTACTGCAATGGCGGCCAACCCTGCAGTGTATGCAGGTATTCACCTTTGTCAGAAGAGCTTTCTGATGTGTGCCTGCCACAGCAGATGGGATGAACCAAGAAGCAAGAAGAAGCATCTAGTGGCAAATCTGTGCTGTTCTTTGCATCTCATGATAATGCTCCATAGAGTTCCAGTACTTCACATATGATCCACCGCTTCTTTTAAACATTTGCTTATTATTATGAATGAAAGCACATAAAAAATATAGGGGATTTTTTTTTTCTTCTCAATTGGTAATCAGCACTATTTGAAAAGGAGGTGAGGTCTTTATTTTTTGCCTAATTCTATAGCAGTTCTTTGCATTTGTGTTCTTTTTCAAAGGACAGAGATCATGTTGCAAAGGGTCAATGGTATTTTTGCCTATGAAAACATTTTCAGAAATAAAACCACTTGTCAAGTTCAGCATCTGATGATCTAAAGGTCAGCTTCTGGAGCTGTAGAAGCAAAGAGCAAACTGTCCTGAGCAACCTTGATAAGCAGAAGATAATACTAAGGAACGATCATTGTGACTGACAGAAAGCTTGCAAATGTCACAGCTATTTCTGCCTGTTTTTTTAAGATCTCTTCTGTTTGTGTATACTACTGTACACTGGTAGAAATGTTACAAAGGGAATCCTTAGTAATACACATATCTGCAGTGAAGTTACAAAGAAATAGCCTTTTCAACACAGATGTTTCTGAAGCCTTGCTGAAATCAGTCTTATTACCTAGAACTGAACAACTGCTACATTTCTTTAGTGTGAAACTGATTCTTTCTTTATGCTGTGAGATACTTTAATACTAATGGTTAGTTAACATGTTTTAAGAGGTTTGACTATTTAGTCTTGCTGCTAAAGGTTTCAAGCATCAGAAACATACTTTCTAGCCAAAAATTAACAGTCAACACCTACTAAACAAAAAGGGGAAACTAAGCAAACAATTGTCAGCATTAAGATTCCTTAGAAGGTGTATGGAAAATGCTCCAAGCATACTGCAAAATACAACCAGCTCAAGTTTTCTCAGCTGAAAAGGCAAATCCAGCTTTCTTACTATGGGGTGAAAGCCTGAGAACAGGACAAGCTTTCTAGAACAAGAGAAGAGAGAGGCTGAATTCAGAGGCAAACTCTTGTTACTATGGGGGAGATGGAGAGATCCTCTCTCAAAATTTCAGAGGGAACAAGAAAGAGGGTTACTGCAGGGACTATTTTCAGTGCGTACAAGTGGTAGATTAATATGTTAATTTATTTGTTGGTTCCATTTCCCTCCTGGAGCAGCTGGGGTGCAAATTTGTGCTATTATATCAACACAGAGCAGTTAAAGGCAGAATTAAAAGTTCAGTCAGAAAGAGAAGTCTCAGGACAATAAACGGAAGGAATTACATGTACTACCATACAGAAGTTGGCCGTAATCAGATGAAGAATCTCTGGGCAGGATTTCTCTATTGGAGATGTGTCTCAGGCCTTTGACTACTGCTGTGCTGCTAAGAAACTCAGACGTTATCACAGCAATACAACCACCTTAGGTCATAAAAAAACCAGCAACTGTGCATTTCTACCTTATTTTGCTTGTACCAAGAGACAAAAAATTGTTGCAAGCAACTTTGTTTAGGATCCTTTCACTGGAAGGAATCCCCCATGCTTTGTGAGATTAGAAACATCTTAAAAGGACCAGTTTCCATGCTGAGATAAAGCAGCTCACTCAGAAGCACAGGGGTTGACTTGGAAGGTAAATATTACAGGCCACTTGAAGCCTCAGCAGCAGCAGCTCAGGCTGGTAATATATGGAGTTTCTCATAAAACAATCATAATACATGTAGGCAGATTCTTGGAAAGGATGTGCAGAAGTCATGCCAGACCAGTAAAAAACAAAACCAAATGCAGGACAAGACCAGTGGCAGCAAAGGGTTCCTAATACAGAGCCAAATGAAGTTATACTACCTTTTGCAGTGCAGATAAACACATTTTACTGAAGGTACCCTTTTGTCTAAATGGATCAAATGGGCAATCATTTTTCCCTACAGAGTTAAGTTTTAGAGTCAGTAACAACACGACAGGAACAAGGGCACTTGCCATCCTAGTCCCAAGTCTGCCAGAAGTCAGCTGCAGGCATCGTTAGTGCAATCACTTTGCTTGGAAGTACCTCCTGTTATTTTGTCAAGGTCTTCAGGCAAAAGTCCAGTTTCCTGAAGTCTTCACATTGTGCTGGAAATTATTTTTCCCAATCTCTGTTGAGGCCTCTTGGCACTGTTTAATGAAATCAGGTATGCTTGAGTTCATACTTGATATAAAGAGTCAACTACAAATGGTAAGTAAATAACACCAGTGCTACACATCTCGTATATGAAAGGTTGGCACAGTAGTTAGTGCAATTCCTTAGAAGAATGTAAAAAGTGAACAATGTAGTAATGTCATTTTCTATGCTCATTCCTCAGACAAAAACTCAGAGGAGGTAAGAAGTAATTTTAAAATGGCATTTTAGAAACAGCCTCTTTGAAGACACTTAGTTGCAGAACCATTTCCAAAAGAAAAGTAAAAAAAAGGTAGCAAAGATTATGTATCATCTGTTCCCTATTAAATCAAGAGCTATGAGAGGCCTCAAAAAAGAAAATGAAGTAAAGGTACTACTATTACTGACTACCATTAACTGCTTAATATTTTTCTATCCAGTAAGAGTGAAAAGCAAACAGTTGCAGTGACAGCTACTGCTATGTGCATTCAGATTATGCAAGTTTCCCCCTCCACAAATGTGCGTACACACTCAAGGGAGACACACACACAGACACATACATCCTTAATATTAATTACAGCTTGGAAAAAAAAATCTAAGCAGACATCTCATAATTCTTCAGCACATATCAGCTGCTAGATAGGGACATTTTACTAAAAAATAAAACAGCATAGTTGATAAATCACTTCTACTGGGAACATTTTTGTGCATTTGACTCCAGGAAAACAAACATAGCTGTGATTTTCCTGAGAAGAGATACATCTTTGGATCACAGCTAAGCATTTAAGCTCGTAGTAGCGTGGGCCTGAAGACCTAACATATTTAGGAGAAGCAGTTTTCCACTCCTGCTTTTAACAAGCCTGTTCAAGGACACTCTTCTTCCTTTATGCATTTTAGATTATCTTACCTGAAAACTGCAAAGTATCAGTGCTGTAGTGCCTCATTCTAAATCCCCTTTGTGGTCTAATTGGATTTTTAGTGCTTGGACACTTAGATCCAATGAAAATCATTAGAAGCTAGTTCTCATTATCAGCTAGCCATCCTCATTATCAGCTACCCAGTCAGGCCTTTGAAAACCCTACTTGACATTTTTCTGCATCTTTGCATAGCTACTTTCCTTAAAAATTTGGCTCCTGGCCTTAATTTTCATGTTGTCTAGACTTGGAAGAGAAATAGGGACAAAGTTGAAGGTAGACCAGGAACAGTTAAAACTCCTTCCCTGTATTGCCATCATTATTCAGTCTGGTGTCTCATACCACTCCTATTGCAGTGCCTCAGAATTATTAAATAAATCCAGTGAAAATGAGATAAATCATTGTGAACTCCTTTCTGTGTTGTTCTCACCTCGTATCCCATCAAGTTTAAAGATACATAGTACTTGCTAATAACATTCTGTTTTTCAAAAAGCCCTTTTCCATCATATTTGCAATTAAATTGTATCTGGGATTTCGCTGACTTATAGGGAGTTCCTGGGCTGAAGTGGAGTCTCAAACTGTGACAGAGGGGAGATTTAACCCTCCAGTAACTCACATGAAAGAGTTCTCTCTGTCAGCATAACTCTTACATCATACTGCAACCCCCCCCCACAACTTTCAAGCTAGCTTGACAAGAATAGCGATTTAGGCACTTCATAAAACTTCCAGAAGCAGGCCCAAGAAGACAAATCAGACAACAGTACAGTTTACCAGACTCAAAAGAATGAAAAGCCATTTTATTCACAACCCCATATATGGGTTTCCTATATGGATTTTCTGTATTGAGACTTGTCTCCCCATCTCCATCTTTAATGCAGGCTCAGCTATAAAGGACATTTTGTTTTCCCATCTCAGGCATAGCAGGGACAGTAGGCAAGACCCTGGTAGAGATTCAAGAGAGAAGTTCTTGGTTAAACACTAATGTCAGTCATGGTCTCCTCGATGTCTTTTTTTTGCACACCTTCATTTTTCCCCTTACCAAAAACAACTGAACCTACAGAAAAAGCTTTGAAAAAACTCTTTGAATGAGCATAATATCACCTTCAAAATATCACCTCCAAGTATGCTCAAAACTCATATAATCATGTGGAACAAAGCACAATCCTGCTTCCTGCAAACTGCAGCTCCTCTCTGTTGTTTGTATTACTGCAGTCTCGTGAAACAGGAACCTCAGCACTGTAGGTCCAAATAAGGCTCAAAAGAAGATCCATCTCTGATTACAGAAGGTTTACTCTACGAAGTCAGAGTCCTACCAAATTTGTAGCCAATACCTTTTCATGTATATGAAAAGAAAATGTGCAGTATTATTTAGACCAAGTTGAGTAAATTGTGGGAAATTACTCTTCCCATGCTCCAATGGACGGTTCTGTACTTGTTGCAGCAATAAGTGAACTTTGTTCAGGATTCCTTGTGGCAATCCCTCTTTACAGCCTGTTGTTTACCATTTACTGGCTGTGTAGATAGTGTGCACAAATTTCAGAAAATGTTACCTAATTATCTGACTTGTTTGTGAATTCCGTTCTGTTTTCCTTGCCCTAATAAGCAAGTCAAAATTTATTTTGAGACATACATTTAATTAAAGCAACTGAGATTGTCATGGCTTCTCTACCTCATCATGAATTGAATTCAAAATAGAAAGGACACTTAACTCCTCCAGGATTTTTTGGAAAGGATTCAATTTGTGGAGATAAGGCTAAACAATCTGTTCACTAACAGAGTATATCCCAGTCTAACAGGACGTTCATTTGGAAAAGGCATTATTCAGAAACACTTTTGCTCCTTAGGATGGAGTTGAACCTCTTGGAGGGGTTGCAGTAACCTGATGCTTTTCATCTGTGCTTCCACTGGATGAAAGATGATCTGATGTTTCTAATCCGGGTTAAATTTAGCTGAAGAAGTTAAAAAACTTTTCAGTTAATTGCAGCTATATGTTGTAAGTATTCAGTCTAAATTCAACACTGCAAATACCTGTTTAAAAATCATGAATTCCTAAAATATTACTAAAGGAAATCGGAAAAGCAGCTTGAGCAATGAGTTGTGACTTGCTTGGTGCATATCTGGGATGCACTTGCTTAACTCTTCCTTTTTTACCCCTGAAATTCTGAGAGCTTACGGATTTAACTTTAAAAAAAATAAAAAACAAGCACTAATAATCCCGGAAGCTGTGATGTTAGCAAAACATTTTGAGGCTTATAACAGAATCATAAGTGGTAGCGCTGAACTCGTAAATTCAGGTGCTCCCAGTACAGAAAAGTTGGCAAGCACGTTGCTACCAAGGCAGGCAGCGTACCAGTGTGTTACATCCTCAATGTGGCTGAGAAACAGAACAGCAAAAACATTTACAATGTTTTCTTTTTCAACAGGATTCGTTCAATTAAGTACTTCTTGGTTGATAAAATTAATCAAAACACTTTAAAAATGTACAAATACACAAACATGCAAATATCAGTAACATAAATAGCTGTATTAAGAGAGGACTTTTATGGTGCCAGTTAGTGAATATGTGTATTGGTCTTAAACTCTTCCAATGCATTTGCAATAAGCAACTGTGAAATCCTGGTGAAAATGAAATCCTTTACAGTAGTCATAAACTGAACGAGATGAATGTGCACACAGGCACAAGAAGTGCATGACTTTTTAACTGAGGCTATGCCGAAACAACCTTTTAAAGAAAGAGACATATGAAGCCATCTCCTAGGTCTTCGTAAGAAGAGTTTTCAGGTTGTTAGGCACCGAGGGGTTCTAGTTGTGATTTGTTTTGTTTTTATTTTTTATTTCTCACTATCCTACTCTCTTACAATTAATTGGCAATAAATTAAATTAATTTCCCCAAGTCAAGTCTGTTTTGCCTGTGATGGTAACTGGTAAGTAACCTCCCTATCCTTATCTCGATCCATGAGCGTTTCATCGCTTTTTTCTTCCCCTGTCCAGTTGATGGAGGGGGAGTGATAGAGCGGCTTGGTAGGCATCTGGTGGCCAGCCAAGGTCAACCCACCACAAAAATAAATGTAATCCAGATCCCACTGAGAAGTCTCATGTAATCAATTAGCAATTGGCAGCTTTTCTATTTCAGTTCAATATTTTCTTTCTAGTACTTCTTTTATTATTATTCACAGCATTGCTGTCCTTTGTGACTGTAGCCTGAAAGGCTGCATAGTAAAGAGTTTAATGGAAAAGTTCTGTGAAACGGAAAGACATTCTGGAAATACATTTGCATTTCAAATGAACTGTCACAAGTAAGTGTTTGGTTTCAATAAAACAGTTACTAAAGGTTAATTGCTAGCTGATAAAAATATGTGAGTAGGAAGGAGAAATGAGCCTGGTCACTCTATCTAAGAGTTACACAGGCAATAAAATATTATAATCATTGTAACATGTTAAAACCAATGTTTACACTTGGAAATAAATAGACAATTATTAATTCATTGAACAGGCCTTGTGCCGTGGTTTAACCCCAGTTGGCAGCTAAGCACCACACAGCTGCTCGCTCACCCTGTGGGCCCCCGGTGGGATGGGGGAGAGAATCGGAAGAGCAAAAGTAAGAAAACTCATGGGTTGAGATAAGAACAGTTTAATACTTGAAATAATAATAAAATAATAACAACAACAACAATAATATTGTAATAGAAAGTAAAACAATGAGAGAGAGAGAGAGAGAGAGAGAGAGGAACAAAACCCAGAAAGAAAAAAAAAACAAACCAAGAGGTGATGCAACTTCTCACCACCCACCGACTGACACCCAGTCAGACCCTGAGCAGCGACGGCTGCCCCCGGCCAAAACCCCACAGCATATATATGGAGCATGACGTCATATGGTATGGAATATTCCTTTGGCCAGTTTGGGTCAGCTGTCCTGGCTGTGCCGCCTCCCAGCTTCTTGTGCACCTCCTTGCTGGCAGAGTATGGGAAGCGGAAAAGTTTTTGACTTAGTATAAACACTGCTTAGCAACAACTAAAACATCGGTGTGTTACCACATTATTCTCATACTAAATCCAAAACACAGCACTGTACCAGCTGCTAGGAAGAAAATTAACTCTATCCCAGCCGAAACGAGGACATCTTGTAACAATGCTTACCAAGATTAAGTCATTTGTCAATAGTACAGATGTGCCACAGATAGATAGAACAGGTCCAACAGGAAACCAATTGAAAATTGCCAAAATATTTCATTTTTTTCCAATGCATTCCAGTAGTTGTAAAACAAGTAAGTGAACTTGAAAAGTTTGGAAGTTTTTGTTATGGTTTGTGTAGATTGGTCCTGATAAAGTAAGTACTGACTTGAACTTCTGGTGCTGCCCTGTTATGAGTATTTGAGACTATCCAAGTCACAGAGTCCAGTCTCCTAAGTCAGAAGATGAGACTGAGTTATAACATTCAGGATGGTATACTCCCTAAGCTGCTAACTGAAGAGCTATGGATTTGCATTGCTTCTGTTTATATTGTTCTTACACCATCAGCAACAAAACAGTAATCCTTTGGTTTAGAAGGTGGTGGATATATTCCTAAATACTCCACAGTTCTGGATATTTTCAAAAAATGCCTGTCAGTCTATTGAGGTCCTTTGAACTTACTTCACATTTTCCTGGGAGTATAACTTCTTTTGATAGTCCAGCTTCCCATTGCACATCAAACCTTTCACTATAAATGATTGTGTTTTCATAATTTTATTAGACCATATCCAGTTATTCCATGAGGAGATGAGTCTCTGAGAAGAACCTGGAGTTGACTTTCTTTCTCTCTGGGACACAAAAATAAAATATTTCTTAAAGGTAAAATATTATGTCACTTGAAGGTAAAATATTATGTCTGTATTTACTTTCTGCTCCAGTGCCCTGGAAGAATGAATGGAAATGTTGAAATTTTGTCAGTGAAATACAAAATTAGGAAAAATAAATGGTCTTCTGAGACTTTGTCACTGAGAAATAATAATTTCACAGCTGATATTACTGCGCATATAGAAAATACTGTCTGGGATAATACAGCAGTGTCTCACTGCTGTGGATTCTAACATCTTGAAGTAGGATTATTAGAGACACTGAAAAATTTGCAGAGTTTACTTCCTTCTGTTCCCCTGCAACACATTTTTTTTCAGAAAATGCTTTTCCAATGAACTGGGGGAAAAAAAAAGAAGTTCTTGGTATTTCAGATACGCATCTTACTTTATACTGGAATATTCCTTTTAACAACAACAACAACAACAACAACAACAACAACAACAACAACAACAACAATAAAATATTTGTCTACTAAACTGAGGTGAATTTTAACTACAATATATCGGCCCAAACAGAATTTTTTTTCTCCATCCTAGCTACTGAGAGTCAAATCTACTTTATTGTATATTCACTAACAAAACCAGCCTGGCTGGTCAAAGATATCCAGAAATGAAGTATTTGTTATCTAAATTAAACCATTCCCATTACTGAGATCTCCACGCAGACTCCATTCAAGGGTAAATTGTGCATGCACTGCTGATCTGATGTAACAGGAAACAACAGCAAAAGGTGATTTTGCAATGTGTACAGACAAACTAAATAAATAAGTGAAGGTCAAGCAAAGGAAAATGGACGGCATGCTGAAGAGAAAATACGAAGTTCAGACTTGGACTTCTCTTTCTCCTGACTATACCTGCACAAGTTACGTTGGAAAGGAATGGCCAGACTTTGGGGGAAGGAAACACTTCACCAGACCCCTTCAGGTTTAGGTTTCTGCTGCTGCGAGGGGCCCTTGGGTATCTCAGATATTTCAACCACACTGTAGGTAGTGATACATAAATGAAAGCCATAGTCTGGCTTTAGAAGCTTGCAGTTCACCAAGGAAAGCTCTCCGGCTTCATGGTGTGAATCAGCACAGCCTTGGAAGAAATTTGGAGCCAACTGCTCGTGACTCGTCTTACACCCTGGACACTAAGACGTATACCCAGTCCTACCTTTCTCCTATTGCAGTTTTAGTGACTGCACCTCAGAAATTGGCCTTAAGAGGTTATCTGACTGCCACCATTTGGCCTAATAGCTATATTTTCTGCATTTGTTAGGCTTTTTTCCACCACATATTTTCTTCATAGCCTGGGCTGAGGTATAAGGTAAAGCATTTCAAGGAAACTGCATCTGCAGTTAGCATTCAGCTCCCCTGCTCAGATCTCTCTAGCACCTTGGGGTGAAAGGCTGTTCCCATGCACATGGCTATTTATTTTGGCTTTCCTCGTCTTGGTGACCTCTGGAAGAAAAGGCCCGCTGTACAGAACGCTGTGTACCAGGACTGAGAAAAGAAAAAAGACGCAGCTTTGCTCATGTCAAGGTCCTGAATCTCTTGAGAATTACGTGTGCTCGCAGAACTGAATATTACTTGAAGCTGGCCCTGAAACAAAAGCAACGAGAGCTTTGATAAATGGGCTGGACAAGGCTGTCCCTTTACACTGCCACTTTTAAAAGCACAACAGCATAATTTCCTCAAATGCCTGAGTGAGAAATAAGAACATTTCAATGTCAAGCAAGATAATGTCTTCACATGATCTGCTGGGCCATCCAGAGTTTGATTATCAGAATAGAAATATATCTGTTCACTTATGGGAGAGAGACAAAACTTGTGCTACTCCCTTTAATGTGCCCAGTTTTTGTTAAATTTTGTTACTTCCATCAAAGACTTGAGACAGAGGAGGCAGCTGAAGTAAATACCCACTGTTCCTAAAGGCATTTCACAGCACGGTTTCGGGATTTCTAATTCTTGGTTGCTTCAAAATGAAAGTCCTCAGTAGACATATGGCACAGTCTCTAAACTTGCCTCAAAACACAACTGTTTTCTGGTCCTAAATGCTGAAGAGTGACAAAAACCTGGTCAGTTATGGTCCACAGCTGTTTGTACAGCACACTGATGGGGGAGCAGAGAGAACAGAGAAACAAAATTATTCATTCATGCACTCATATTTCCCATTCCCATGGTATTTAAGTTTCTCAAATTCTCTGAATCAAAAGGATTGTCACTTTTCCAGGCTTTAGCTTAACTGGAAAGAATTGGATGAGTATGTGGCACCCAGAAAGAGAATGTAAGCCAACCTCTGTTTTGGATTTGGATATGTGTATAAAGGGAAAATACCAGAGAAGAAAACAGCCACATTGGTGGTAATATTAATAGCTCTCTTTTTAATGCTTTTCAGCATTTTTGATGGCATTTCCTAATGCAGTATACTCTATGTTCTGATGGAGAACTGTAAGAAAATACATATGAGTAAAAGATCTGAGCTTCATAATAAGTAAATAACTCGAGGTAAACATGAACAGTACTATGAGTAGTTTCCAACACTGTCCTTGCTTTAGGTCCTGTGGTCACAAGAGGACACAGAGAATGAAACTGTCTGAGAAATGTGTTCATGAAGACCGGTTTTGTTAAGCTGATGAGCTGTCTTTTTTTTTGTTTTTTTTACAAGCTATAGGTCTTGAATTATGTATCACTTTGTCCTAGTGGGAAAACCATGTCAGGTGCCACAAAAAATGAGTTCTGATCTTTCTAAGCAGGCTGGTTTTCTGAAATTAACACAGTTCAGAACTGAAAGAAGAAACATCTTCTCATGAACAATAACGTTATTAAAAAATCTGGAAAAATTATAGCACATGTAATTCAGATGAATTATTTTAGTAGTTCAAGCATTTAGCAATTAAATACAAAACAAGCTTCACATAGCAAAAATAGCAAAAGAGAAATACGCACCATTTGGACTAACAGTACAGGAGCTGGAAAGAGACGATAACCTCCATAATGTAAGACATGAACTACTTGTTCTTTCAGCAGTGAACAGTGATAATTCAGAACTGGAACTTAAAAATATGCTGAATTTCAGGTGAGAAAGATAAACCAATAAGTTTTAAAGAAAAAATTGGCAAAGAAACAGAACATCCTATGTTCCTCTGTACCCCACACTGCTAACCAACACACTCACAAACCAACTAGTTTGAACCAGACCATTTCATGTCATGATACATTTGTGCCCTGAGATCCTTATACACTTTCTATAGATAACCCATATCACAACAGGCCTCTATCTCTATGTTGTTCTTGGCACAGGCACAGAGCAAATGGTACGGCTGAGAAGAAATGTCCTCTGTTGGCATTCAAGTGGTGAAATAGAGCAAGAAAAATAAATAGATAAGAATAAACCCAGAGAGTAAGCAAATGAGATGAAAAAAAGTTTATGGTAAAAAGAAAAATGAGAAAGAAGGTGAGAGGTAAACAGAAGCCACTGAAAAAAGAAAAGAAAAGTCACTTTGAACACTAAAACACAGACAAAGCATGTATCTTAAGGTGGTTATATTTCTGCCCAAGACTATTCCTTTTAGGCTCAGTGGTAAAATCTTGGTGCAGGTCCACATCTTTGCAGGTATCCCAGAACTATATGAGTCCATTAAGGATCCTTCTGTGAAGCACCAATAAGATATTTACAAAAGCAAGCTCCAGAGCTCAAGTACAAATCTTGACCTGTAGTGCTGCTTGGTAGGCAGCTGCTTCTAAGAGGATGGACAGTCAAAATAACCTCACAGAAGAGTGTCCATCCTAACCTACTCTCCATGTCAGAAATCTTCAAGAAGCATCAGTCCCTAGATGTGAGATGACAAGCTCTCACGCAGCACAGAACAAGAAGATTGTCACCGAGGATGAGGAAAAGGCTGAGGTACTCAATGCCTTCTTTGCCTCAGTCTTTAACAGGCAGACCAGTTATCCTCAGGGTACTTGGCCCCCTGAGCTGGAAGACAGGGACGGCGAGCAGGATGAACCCCCCATAATCCAAGAGGAAGCAGTCAACGACCTGCTACGCCACCTGGATGCTCACAAGTCTATGGGGCC
>NW_008796058.1:33649-67776 GCF_000699145.1 Aptenodytes forsteri
TGATAGGACGAGAGGAAATGGCCTCAGGTTGCGGCAGGGGAGGTTTAGAATGGACATGAGGAAAAATTTCTTTACTGAAAGAGTGGTGAAACATTGGAACGGTCTGCCCAGGGAAGTGGTTGAGTCCCCATCCCTGGAGGTATTTAAAAGACGAGTAGATGAGGCGCTTAGGGACATGGTTTAGTGGGCATGGTGGTGTTGGGTTGACGGTTGGACTCGATGATCTTAGAGGTCTTTTCCAACCTCAGTGATTCTATGATTCTATGATTCTAAGATAACGTGAAACACCTCCCTTGGTCAAATTTTCCCTGTGTAGAAAAGGGGTGTATTTAACATTTCTGCACTGACACCCATTTTTCTTTCTGAAGTGTCCTGCTGTTCCTGTTGACTTGTTTTCTGAAACCTGTAGTGACCTTCTTTGCCCAGCAATAGATCTTAACCAGTAGCAGGCTCCTACTGGATGCATTACTCTAAAGCCACCGATTTGAATGTCTTGGCACAACAGTTGCAGTTATGGTCCCTTGCCTATTGCTATCTTAACTACTTAGCAGCTACAATATTGAAGCCTTGCTTATTACAGAAGAGAAGGTATAATATCATATGATACTATGATATTACAGCATCTTTGTAATACCAATTATGGTTAATGGGAGAAAAAAAAGGAAGGATTTTTTTAGTGATGTTCATTCTTTGCATATACTCAGAACAGTCGACAATAAATTTGATGTTTTCCACAGATTTTGGACCACAAAGCAACATCTGATGAGCAGTCTGCTATTCCACATATAGATAGTCTCCCAGTGGAATGAAGCATACAGCTCTTTATAGCAGGTGCTGCCGTGTGAGTTCAGAAGCGGTGCAAATACAAACGGATATTAAAATCAGTCATTCCATCAGTCAAGTGTAACTCTCCAATTGATTTCCACATAAGATAATTCGTGGCTTGCACTCAGGACCACAGATGAAGGGAAAGATCTCCTGCACACAGCTTGCTGCAGTCTATAGGGAATTTAAGAGGGCTGTCTATTAGCAGTCCATTTACCAACCACAACCTAGGCTCAACTGTTTCCTTCAAAATTCATGTGAATCCGCTGGACATCTGTTGTATGAAATCCTACTAATCACTTCAATGCTCATTTATTTTTTAATGATAGTGTAGGTTGGAATGGTATTTACAGGCAACTACATTTAATTATCTAATTATCCAAAGACGTACCAGTGCATGTGCAGTCCCAACGACCAGTAAGAGGTCAACAAAAATTTATCACCACTTGCAAATGCACATTTAATTGCCTACATTTCAGAAATACATTCACCATCTCAGAACTCAGCCATTTGTACAGTTTGAAAGTTCTTTTAGTGTAAATTAGCAAGGAATCAAACCAAGAATCTGACCTAAGTTTGTATATGCTCATCATATTCTGTTCATAAGTAACACTTCTTTGATTATCAAGTCCTGTCTCCTCCAAGGTGCCTTATCTTACAAGTACCTTCTTAAGATGGAGTTCAGTGCTTTTATGCTGGAAACATCTTCACCCTTTGCCTGGATTTTTTTTTTCAGATTTTTTTTCAATTTCCAGGAAAAAAAAAAAATTGCCTTGAAAAGTATGCTGTTTCAGAACCTAGTTGCCCTAAAGCAACTTAGAAACTTTTGTTTAATCTCCAGCCTTCATTTCTTAATAGGCAACTTTTATACATTAACTTTTGTGCCACCATTACTTAAGAAATGTTCCCTTCTGAACATTTACCGTGCTGATACAAGTCAATTGAGCACCAACCACTCTGACCCTTCCCTTTACTAGGTAAGCAAGCCAAGATCTTATCTCACTTGACTTCTAAGATGATGTTCACAGTCCTGCTCCACAGCTACCTGCTCAGTCTATCTTGTTAATGCTGCCCGGGTTGTACTGTCCATAGAGAACTTCTCACTTACAAGAAACCATTGTATCTTAGACCTCTGCATCATTCCAGAGCATTTAATATTGCTCATTATTTCAAAAAATGGGTCACGGAACCAGCCAGTCTCATTAGAGAAGGCGGCAAATATGCATCTTCAAGCAAACCTCAGGTTCCCACTTATTCACAAGTTTGTCACATGGCTGCACTGTGTTGAAGCTGCATGTGTTGGTAATGGTATGGAGTCATCCAGTGCTAGAAAACAGTGCCTCTAGCCTGCCTGCAAGAAAGAAGAGACCTTAGATGTTTTCAGGAAAACAGAGCTAGCATATATCTTCCTTCCAGTAACTCTTTCAAGAAAGTAAATTAATATTTCTTTTTAGTGAAATTCTCTTGTGACAGCTAAGCAGTTGAGATCAACCCTGACATTCTCTTCCCCTGGATGACATTGAAAGATGTAAGGAGGCATAGAAAAAACCAAAAAGAACCCACACATAAGACATCTGTAGACATCTTTTGCTTTTTAAGTCAGAGGGTTTGGCTGTAGTGGAAAGATTTTGACAAAAAAAAAAAAAAAAGGGATAAAAACCCCTTTAGATTCAAGACAGTATTTAATTTTGAGCTTTCAGCTAAACATATGGGAAAAAATATCAAAAGTATAAGCAATGACTGGCTTGTTTTATAGGTAATTCAAATATTTGATGCTACAACTTTTGGGAATACATCTCTCAGTAACTGAATTCAGTAGGTGTTTCTAAGTGCTCTAAACCTGCCTTAGACCATTCTTTGGTAAACCATGTTGGAGTAACATTTGAAAAAAAATGGGTTGCTGCTTGTCCTTTCTCAGCTTAAAACAAAGGAAAAATCAACCAAGAGAAAAAGAAATTGAACTTATTGTGGACTGTAGTGAGGCTAGTCAGGATGCTATTGACTAACCCAATGCTGCAAAATGTTTCCTGGGATTCATCTAAATCACATCAGCGTGCCCTCCTCAGATTCAAACAAACTGTGATTAAGTTAAAAGTAGAAGGGTAGTGAGAAACTTTACATTATGCAGACAAGTCTAGATTTCTGACTGCTTGTGGATGAAGACTCCAGACTGCTTGGAAGCAGCTGTTCATTACAGTAAATTAAGTAACTAAAATGTTTCAGTGAAAGAAGTCTCTTTACCTACAAGCCCAACCATTTCTGCTGTTATTTTCTTCCAATTTAAATGTGAATGTTTGGGAATTCAGCCTCCTAAAGGATTTGAAAATGTGGCTGTACAAAAGATGAGTGGAATTTATTTCATATCAGTCAGTATAAGTTGAGTGATGGAAGCAGCGCCAAAATTAAGTACTCAAGCTATTTCAAAGTGGCACACTGTCCCCACAATGCAAAGGGAGGTGCACTTGCTCATGAAAGGGATTATGTGCAAGACACATCAAAAACATCAATGGATTTGTTGGCTGTGTGGTGTTTAGAGGGAAACATGGGCAAGAAAAATTGATCAGTGTATTTAAGACATTTCCAAATCTTTTCTATGCTGCATACTGACATTGCAGTAGGAACACGACATCTGTCCATTGATCTCTCTTGTTGACCCTGACTGTT
Organism: Aptenodytes forsteri; assembly: GCF_000699145.1. Classification (NCBI taxonomy): domain Eukaryota; kingdom Metazoa; phylum Chordata; class Aves; order Sphenisciformes; family Spheniscidae; genus Aptenodytes; species Aptenodytes forsteri. The sequence continues at coordinate 37,139 of NW_008796058.1, forward strand.
TTCCATTGAGAAATATGGTCTTGAAGATTGTTGCTGCTACTGATTTCACTGCTATTGCAATGCTTTCTTTATCATATAAATTTGGAATTCTTCAGTGTTTTGTTTTACTTACCTTCTGTGCCAGCCAGTGCAGGACTATATTGTATAGCACAAGCATTTGAAAATAAAGATGTTCTCCAAAAACCTCATAAAAGAAGTTTTGCTTAGAGTGAGAAGAGAGCACAGTCCAGTCTGTGTTTCATCTAAGATGAGACTGTCCATATGGAGCTGTTAGATGTCACTTGGTTTTTACAGGGGTCACAACACCTGAAAATCAACATACTATTGCAACAATAAGGTACAATATAACAGAAGAATAGGTGGAGGGAAAACCCCCTCAAAGTACTTTAAGTTACCATCTACCATCCTTCAGGTGGTGTTAATTAGAAACAATTCCTGCAGCAGAAATATTTTTTTAGAAATGCTGAAGACAGCAGGTGCTTGTTACTCAGAATAATTCTGGCTGTCGTTTTTAAAGAGTAACAGTAGGTAGAAAGGTAGACATTTCCCTAGAGATATCCTTGGAGAACAAATGCTTAAACACATCATCTCCGGTTTGGTGCGTACATGCTACTCCCAGCATTAACAGGACTTATAGGCAATACAAATATATGACCTTCACCTAATTGGCCTAATGATATTACTTACAAGCTCTGGGACTTCACAGTAGTGTCAGTCACTATACCACCACTAGCTGTGTATAAATGCTTTTATAATCATCTGGCATCTGCAGAGACTGAAACTGTCTGCACTGAAAATCGTTACAGGTAGAAGGGTCACATCGCAGAATTCCTGCTTGCTCTGATTGTGAATTCTTTCTGTGGTTTCCGTTATTTCTAAAGCTACTCATCCATTATAAGTAATACTTGAAGACCTTAAGGAGATGCATTGCTGAATTAGATTGCTATTCCTAAGCTAATTCATCTGTGCTCAGGGTGATAGATGGTGTAATGAGAACCTGCCAAATGAACTGCAGCCTTGTTGTTATTCCTCATCCCTCACATTAATAAGATCATTCCTCAAGATAAGTACGATACAAGTATCTACAGCATGGGGACATATGTATTTCTATAAGCAATAGCATGGCTTGTGCTTACTTGTGATCTTACTCTGGACAGTGTGCACCAGGGGAGGTTCAGACTTGAGATTAGGAAGCATTTCTATTCTATTCTATTCTATTCTATTCTATTCTATTCTATTCTATTGAGCTGTCCTTTCCACTAAAGCCAGGTTTGCATCAGGTCTATAAGCCAGTGTAACTGCACTGTATGATGAAAGTGGAAAGGTGCCGTTGGTACCATTGGCACAGTGACCACGGCTCCAATGCCTTGGAGCTTGTCAACTGAGCAGGTTCTTAGGTTTAGAAATCATCCCTCTGTAAATAAGTCAACTGATATTAAACTAAATTACTCTTTAAGTAGGGAGAAGAAAAAATAAAGGGTTCAGTGTGACTAAGCCAAAAAAGGCGTTTATGTATTAATTTCAGTGAATATGAAGTCTTAACAGAGCCTACCAGGACCATCCTGATCAAATGACTGCTTCTCCTGTTAAAGATCTCACATTGCCTAGATTTCTCTGTGTTCCCTTTTCCCTACTATGCTGTAGGCAGAAGACTGTTAAAAATAGCTAGCTCTTAGAGTGATGGCTGAGTGACCTACCCCATGCTTCATGGCTTTTGTAGGTATCACACAGAAAATTTGGAGGACGCTTATTTCACAGAGTCCCTTTTAAACATCACAATCACAGATCAACAAGAGTGATTTCCTTTCTATCTTCTCTTTTTTCTTTGGTAAGTAATTTGTAACCATCCAGAGAAAAGTGTAAATTCTTCTGCATTTTTGGTTAAATAGCATTATTTCCCGTTGGGCCAATAACTGTCTTGTATAATCATTGATCAGATGATTTTTCTCTGCAGTGAAAGGTTTTATGTCAAATGTGTTACCTACATTTGTTAAAATGGGTTATTACCCTTCTACCACAAAGTTTCTACACAATGTGGATTGAGTGTTTGGACACCAGACAAGATTGGATGAATAATGCCATGGGAATTTAGGGCAATGTCCTCTCTAGATAGCTGCTTTTCCAATCAGAAGTTACTGCCCTAGCAGTAAAACCAGAAAGGAATGCATATATATACCAAAAGACTAATATATTACCTTGAACCACTACAGAAAATGGGTCTAAATTATGCTATAAATGGGTGAGGGAAGAAGGATGGGAGGAAGTGAGAAAGACATGTGATCCTGTCTTCCCTGGAAGGTATACAGCAAAGGTATGTTTTTAAAGCTTAGGTTCCTGTAAGTGATTTCAGTGTTAGTTGTGCTAAAGTTTTTTTCCACTCACTGGCACAGCAACAAGATTATTTTGCCCAGCACCAATACTTTGCTGGGCAGAAGCTCCCATCACTGCATTCCAGCTTTCCCCTGTTAGTTTGCGATAAATGTTAACAGCTTCAATTATCTAAAAGACACAAAAAAGTCCTTAATTTGAAGAGACAGATTTGAATAAACAGTCTGAGATAGACTTGATTTCCTAAACCACTGGAACTTCCTGTACAACATATGAGAAGAGAATGAATACCAGGAGTTATGTGAAAATGCAAATTCTCTGCATGGAAAAGGCCAGCATGACATTATGGACTAAAAGTAGTATCAATGAGCAATGTCTACTTCAAGAAAGCAGTCTAAATACAGAAAAGCACATTAATGCCTGCCTATCTCATATTTCACTGACCTCTACAGAACAACTCACATATTCAGCCACACCTTTGTGAAAGTGCCTCGTGTATTAGGTGTACAGCAAGAATGTGTCAATAGGAAAGTGAATGGAAGTAATGAAGAAGCTTGAACACTGGGAACCTGAAACACCGAAAGTTAACATGACTGAATTGTATGCATTTTTGGTAGTGTTTTCTTCTTAGGTGTCTGAACTTCCTTGCACTATGCTTTACACACTCAAGACACAGCAGCAGGTTATGTTTGTTTGTCTGTTGAGGAGGGTAAGGACTGGAAAGACTATTTTCTTCACAAACAAGTGTTTCTACACAGCAAAACACCATAGGGATCTTCCATTACTTCGTGGGTTCGCTCCAGCACTGCAGAAGTTCTAGGCCGATGCGCTATATGGCATCTTTTACCTGCCTAACTCTTACCGTGGCAGGCTAGGTAATGTATTTCCCATTGCAGTGCTTGTGGTTTCTCAGAAAAATTGATGCAGTTGACATAACAGGCATATCTTTATGATTGGTGAACACTGCATACTAATAATCAGTTTATACACACGCTGGATGCAGTTGCAGAGCAACTGATCCTGCACAGCCTTGTATTTGGAGCATCAACTCTGTATGAACAGCAGCTGACAGTTTCATGAATTTCCCATAGGCTCCCATAAACCAAAGAAACCCACAAACACCAGATGTAGATTAGGCCCATCAGGGTTCCCTACCTCTACTTCACCTTCTCAAAAGTGATCTTTGTTGCTGGGCAAGGGTACACAGCTCAATTGAAAAACCTAGGCTTAAACAGAGATGAAAGACAAATTCGAAGCCCTTTTACTTCCCAAAACCTTTTTGAGTAGCTCATTTAGAGGAGATGCAAAACCAGCTGGATGTGAACAGGCTTTTTTGGAAGGAGGTGTTCTGATGAGTTTGACAAATATTCTGTGTATTTTTCCTCTGGCCTCTCCATGAAAGTTGATTGCACCAGCCCAAGGAAACAAAGAGGGACTGAAAATGGGAAGAAAGCACAGTCTGTATGATAAAGCTGTAAAAATGTTACTGAAGCTCAATCTGAACTGAATCAATCATTGTCATACAAAGCAGTCACTTGGGCCTGAAGAACAGCAGCGGTTTAATGTCAGCTACAGCCTTTCCCTCAGCATCCCAGCAGACTTCATGTGTTTTCCCAAACAGGTAAGGTGTTCTGTGCAGTTCTGTGGGCACTAATTACTGGGACTCAGAATGTTTCTGTCAAGGTGAAAGTATAAGTAATTATGTCTGCTGTCACACCGATGTACATGGAAGCCTGCTATAGGCCTGATTACCAGCCCTCAAGTTCAACTTTCTAAGTCACTTGAGCTCAAGGACTTCTCAGACTCCTTGTTGCTTCAGTGTCTTATCCCACCAATGGCAACATCTGGGTAAAGAAACTCCATCCAGAACACAACCCATGCTCTGACTTTACTTGTGTCTGTACCCAATTTGATGTGATGGATCATATAAATGCTACTGTCACGTGGAGGACAAAAATAAGTGGAACTGGAGCCCGTTGTCTCAGCTTGATCCTGACAACACAGATTAAAGTCCAGTGCAAGTGGATTTCTTTTACCCATAACAAACTTTTACAAACATGCTGTTGGGCTAACATATCATTCATTAAGTGGCACTGTTTACTTTCACTCTGTTTCATGATTTTGGCTACTTCAGTAAGAGCAATGGATAAAGTTCTTCTGGTTTCACCAGACTCTGGTCTCAAGCCTGATGTCCCACCTGTCTTTGCCTGTGGGACTCCATTAATCCTGATTTATCCCAGGATAAGGCAGGCCATTAATTCTGTATAGCTACTTAATTTTGTATAGCTACTGCTGCATTCTTTGTGTAGAAGTGCAGTGTAGCTATTCTCTTTTTGTTGCATAAGATCTTTGCACTCTATGCAACTACTATCTATACTTCTGCAGTGCTCATATATTTGAGACAAAGATTTTTTTTAATTTTATTTTTGTAGTTGGGTTAAAATTAACAAACATGCTGAAGATCTAAAACCAAAACACTGTTTATTTTACCTGAAATGCACTAAAGCTACAGGTCAGGATCTTGTTCCAAGGATTTCAGCACAGGAATATAATTTAACACATTCACATGTATGCAAGAAGAATGATTTGGAAAAGGAGGCAGCTGAAGCAACCGTACTATAATGGGAAAATTAGAAGGAAAGTGCTCTCACCACCTACACACCTAAACAGTTACCAAAGTGTAATACTTAGCATAAAGAGTACTTTACAGGATATACAGTCTGGGTGAGAATGGTGGCTGGAGTTGCAACCCAGAAAAAAACCCAAACCCAACCAAACACGATCCACCTCCCTCCTCAGAAAACCCTTAATCCTCCAGAAAGCCCCCAAACCTCTCTACCATTTCTCATTGTCTCAGCAATGAAACAAAAGAAGCTGGTTGCTCCACCGTTCTTACAATCTTGGAGGTTCTCCAGGAACTTTTTTGTCACTGACCTAAGAGAATGAAATACATAGTTCAGATCTGGATAAGACAAGAATAGACAGTGAGTAGTAAACTCCCCAGGTACTTCCCTTAGCTAAAATACAAAAGAATCCATAGGAGGCATTTGATTGATGAAATTTTTCAATGAAAATTGTTCATCATAACTGACCCAGATGTATGAAACTTGTACTTGAGGGAAAATGGCAGTACCATCTGCATTTTTAAAGCATGTTTCTAATATTCACACGGCAAATCCCCAACCTCCATGCTAAGTGCAAAAATCTGAATCCAGATTTCTTCTTATAGCAATGGGTATGTCAGACAGATGATTTAGTTCTAATCCACATGAAAAGATTGCAAAGAAAATTCCTGTAAATCCATGTCTACTGATTACATTAATATCCAACTTTGCAAGTGAAACCTACCGCTTTAGCTCACAAGGCTGATACCATCTTCCAGGACACAAACTATATATAGTTCCAGGGGTTTCTGCAAAGCAGAAAGCTTCTATGATCTGCTTGCATGTACAACCAGCTACCTGGTTGGTTTGAGAGTAGCATGCAGCCCCGTGGTTTCAACACACTTTTTACACAGTCTTCCCATATAACAAGGCAGAACACATATTCTGTATCCTCTAAAATTTCTGCATATCCAATGGAGCTTTTAAAGTTTTTTTAGAAATGCAGACATTTTTGTCTCACTGGCAAGTTTTGTGTGCGTGTGTGTGGATGGGAAGGTGGGTGAACTGAAATCAAGTATAAAATATAGTGTGGCATTAATACTGCTGCTTTTAGCTAGATAATTTTATCTCTTCTATTTATAAACAATGCAATAAAAAAGGTGCTGATTTGTCAATAGAATGTAATTACATGTTTTATAGCAGCTTTTTTTTGTTTCCAGCTTTCACACTAATCTCAGGATCCTAATTTATTATCCCCTTGAAAACAATTTCTGTCTGAATGCGCTTTTCTTCATACTACTCCTCCTCACAGCAAAGATTTGGGCCTGAGTATCAGTCACAGCCAAGTTTCATTAGTGTTAGGTCAGAATACCAGGCCTCGAGTTTAACTATAACAAACACACAAAGTTCCTAGTAAAAAGTGAACAAAACACGTAAACAGAAATCCCAAGCTAGTGCTCATTTTCTCAACACAACTAGTGGCTGGAAAAATAAACTTCCCACTTACCATGTGTTTTTCAGAATAAATTTCAAGTTTTTAGAGAAAAGTTATAAATCTAAAGTCTTTTTGGTCAATAAATAATATAATTCACTTCTGTTATTAATAGAGATACTCATGAAGCTGCAGTTTGGATACTTATCTAGCACTTTCCAAGTATCTTACACAGGATTTTCATTAGTACAGGAGATATCAATCACACCTTTCATCAATTTTGCTAACTTCTCAACCTCCAGACAGCATGTGAGGAGAAACAGACAGTGACCTGAATAACACACAGGTATTTTCAAGTTGGACAATGAATGTAGATTCCCGCATCTACCTGGAGACAGTCTCTATTGCAGTTTACTGCTCACTCACCAACATTCACTACAAGGCAAGAGACCCAGGCAGTCCCCTGCAGACTCCCTCAATATTATCAGCACCACTGGTTGGAGGCACAAGTCATTTTTTAAAAACATTCTTGTCTGTTTCCAGGTCAGCTGCTTCCAGAAAGAGCACCTGCATGAGCTTAAATTATCACGTACTCCCGGTCTATAGAGACCCAAGAGGCCTAACACAGAAAAAGCTGTTATCCTGAAATAAGAGAATTAGACCCTCATGTCACAAAGCCTTCCTCCCTGTTCTCCAGTTATCATTTACAGCACCCAGAAGACCCAAACAATCCAGAATACAAAAGACAGGAAAAAAGTGTAGTTTTTATCATTGAGAACTTGGAGTCTCGGTGCACAAGGGATCGTACTGGCCAAGTTTTTAGTCTCAGAAGTGCACAGAAATCTTGCAACCTGCCAGAAGTCATCGGAAAACCTTGGTCTGGAGAGGCAGAAATGCAAGCCGCTGCTCCGCTGTGTGAGGTATGGCGTTACCTGCATGTGAACAAGCACACATTTGTCACACAGCGAGGAACCAACAGGCATCGCCTCTCTTAAGGAAAAGCCCCAAATCTGTACCTGATTTAAAATCTGTCTTGAAAAGGGGTCGGCAAAGAAGGAAATCCCCAGACTCAGTCCAGCATTTTGGGTGCTGTACCTAAGTGATTTACAACTGAGGGTTAGAAACCCAGAAAGACCTTAACCAAACTTGCATTTCCTCAGAGAGAAACCTCACCACCACAGTAATTCTCTGCAGGATTCAGCAGTTACTTTCAGAGGTCACAGCTGCACTCAGTAGTCCCATAAACTCCGTTCCTGGTCCGTGGAGTCAGGAATCCCTGATGTGGTTTACAATCTTAATCCGTTTCCTTCATCTGACATTGTTAAAATAAGGATGCATTTCCCTGACAGCATTTTCATTCCCCTGGGCACCTTCACAAAAGATATTGTTATGGCCCTAACTAATACACAATAAATTTAAGAGTAAAAGAAAAAACATCCTGAACATGTAAAACCAGAGACAGGGAGACTGGATACCATATTTAATTTAAAACTCTGAAGTAGTTTTAGAGAGTAAGTGAATGAGACAAAATCCTTCAATAAAGGTAACGACCTGTGGGCTGGAATATGCCTTCCTACTACAGAGATCTATTTAACCAGCTGAATGAAAAAAAAAAAAAGGAGGAAGGAAAGAAAGAGGACAACCCCTTCCCCCAACATTTTAACTGTTATATTTCATGGGACATTTGCTCGTGTTTTGCCTGATCCAGTATCTTCAGCTGTCAGCAACTGCCAGTGGTGAGCTGCTAAGTCCTTGGTCCTCTTCAGAGGAGGACTGCAGCCAGAATGATGCTGCCATTGTCCTGGGGTGCCTCTCGGGCTGGGGGGATGGAGTCTTGTCCTTCAGGCTGTCCTGGAAAGCACCAGACTATTTTTTGCAGGCAGACTATGGCAGTGGTGTACCTTGCAATGTAATGCACCTTGATGCTGGGTGGGCCATGAGGTAGGTCTGTGTTAGGCAGTCAGAATGCCATGCAGAGGGAGGAATTGAGGTGGTGACATTCGCAGCTGGCACAGGCTTTCCAAGTGTTGGAGCTGTAGTCTCTGGAGATGTCAGAGCTACTTTTGCTTTGCTCTGAGCTGTGTTAATGCCTGGAGTCAGTGGAGTAGGATTTGTTTGTTTGGAAGAAGCACAAGACGCCGGTAATTTGGACTTGGAAAAAATCAGTGCTGAGGAGCAGGCGCTGTTTACTATCATACAGGTGTCACGACCTAAAGGGAGATCGTGACAATGGGTTCACAGGATTCTGTAATACACAAGGACAGGCAGGCTTTATCTCCTGGATTTCTGTACTTTATTACAGATTACCACAAATACCACAAAAGTCACCACTAGCAAGTATACCTATGATTAATAAAGCCAAAACAAATTACTATCAGCAACAATAATATAGTATCAGTCAATAGTATAGCAACAATCAATGGTATAGTGACAATCAATATTATAGCAACAACCAGTAACAGCAACAACCAAGTAGGAATATAGTGTTACAGGTTACTACAAACTTATTAGTGAAGCACACTTGTCAACAATATAGCAGCAGATATACTTATGATAGATTACTTATATGGATATATACTACTGGTATCAAGTGAATTAGACAGATTTCAGAAGGTGTCAAACCATCCTGGATGGGAGGACAAACTGATCCCAGAGGGGGACCCAACCATCCCAAAGGTGGGAGGACAAACCGCCCTGACCCCAGCAGTGGTCCCAGAGGGGAGGCATAAAGTAACAGACAGAAGGCAGTCTCTCGCTTCAAAAACGATCCATGGCATGGAGTGTGGAGTCAGCTGGGCATCCCCAGTGGGAGTCCAAGGTCTTGTAGAACGTTTGTGCAGAGCATTCAACCTGTTTTGGAAAGGAAAAGTACATGCAGCATGGGAAGTTCACAGAGAGAGAGGCTCCATTTTGGATAAAAATTAAGTCCTTTTTATATCATAGTGACGTAAAAGGGTGTAGGACACCACCAATAGTTGCTGTTAATTTTTATTTTCACCTGTAACAGCCACTAGGTGATGAAGTTTTCTGTTCTTTCAGGTCAATTTTATTTTCCTAGACTGCTTCCACTTTTTCAGATAAAAACTCACTGTTACAGTTCCTTGTTTTTGCTCTTATCAATGGTATCTCAGGATGTCTCCAGTGTTTGGGTATCCAGCTATACTTCAGAGAGGCCAGCTGCACTTTTCAAGGATGCTTCTGGTTGCCAGACTCACAGCTCCCAGGCTGGCAGGCAATTTCCCTGACAGTATTTTTCAGCAGATGTTTTCTTCTTTTCGGTAATTTTCCCTTTCTAACCAGGCCACCTTTATGGCTGCTGACATCAACAGGCTCAGTTCCCCATCACATAGCTACTGGCGTCACTCTGCGTGCAGGCTCTGGTCGGCTGAGCACACAGATACATCTGACACAACACAGCTTTGCTTTCCTTATTCAGATATCAAATGACCAAATGAAGGGAAAATAAAGTCTAGTTAGACATTGTCAGATCTAACAGCTTCTAGGTCAACAAAATAAAGCAACAGCAAAAGTTTCTCTATTTCCAACTAAGTTGCTTTGTATGCCCCTGGCAGTCACGGTACATGCAAAGCATTGCAAGCTATTCTGTGGAAAGGAGCAGATTAAAAGTTAGAAGCAGAAGTAAACAGAAATAATTAAAATGAGTTAGCAACAGCCCTTGAACCTTTTGCTTAAAGAGGTTTTGTAAAGGGCAGTTCAGACTCACTGGGGATGCTTCCTTGCCGTTAGCTGCCTCCCTAATGAATCGTGGGACTATAGAGAAACATAAAGCACAGTAGCCACGGTAGGTTATGATTAGTGATGGCACTGTGACTGATAAGGAAATAAACCGCCATGATGGTAACTCAGCCAAAGACCCAGGCCAGAGCATTTGCAGTAACTTTAGCTGTGGATGTACGTACAGGGGTTAACTTGCTAAGGCTGGATGTGTGTGTAGGACACAACTACCTTGGATTCTCCAAGATGGCTTTACAGTCCCACAGCAGTGTGAGGTTACGTGGCTTACGAGTGTGTGTACAACTAATGCAAACCAGGAAGACTGGCTTGCTGGGTATTTATTTTTCTCCTTAAAGAGAGAGCTTTTAGAAAAGACTGAAGATGACAGTAAAGGTCTGTTGAAGATTTCCCAGTTCATTCATTACTTTATCCGTTCTCTACAAATTGTCAAAATATGTAAACACTTGCATATAATTAACACACTCTTAAGCCACATTACCTTACATTGTTGTATTGATTATGTTAATTATGAGCATTAATTGTTTCTGTTTGTGATCCATTTAACCAGTTTCACAGATGCTGTATCTTTGCCAATACTGCATTGATTCATTTATCTCATTTAGAAATTGGATGAAATTGAACTCTAGTCATCATACTGGCTTTCAAGCTAATGGCTAGTCCCTCACTTCAGCTTCCCTTGCACTGGCTGATGATAGAAATAAATTTTCCAATCTACCAGAACTTTGCCCAAGTTTAAAGCCAAAACTGAAAACAAGGAAATAATGTGTTAGGAAACTTGACTCACATAACATACATAATATTAACTGCAGCCTTCATTTCTACATTTTATTTTGAGACCACTGAGAGTGAAGTATAAAAATATGCATGTTCAGCAAATGATTGAGGCCAAAGAGACAGAACAGATGTATTGGCAGGGTTTTGCTAGTGAGGGGGCTGCAGGGGTGGCTTCTGTGAGAAGAGACCAGAAGATGCCCCTGTGTCTGACACAGCTGGTTCCAGCCAGCTCCAAAACAGACCTGCTGTTGGCCGAAGCTGAGCCCATCAGTGACATTGGTGGTAGCTCTGTGATAGCATGTTTAAGAAAGGGTAAAAAACACTGCGCAACAGCTGTGAGAGAGAGGAGTGAGAAAAATGTGAGAAGAACAGCCCTGCAGACATGAAGGTCAGTGAAGAAGGAGGGGGAGGAAGTGCTCAAGGCACTGGAGCAGAGATTCCTCTGCAGGCCATTGAGGAGTCCACAGCGAAGCAGGCTGTCCCCCTGCAGCCCATGGAGGACCACGGTAGAGCAGATATCCACCCTGCAGCCTGTAAAGGACCCCACGCTGCAGCAGGTGGATGTGCCCTGAAGGAAGCTGCAGCCCCTGGAAAGCCCATGCAGGAGCAGGCTCCTGGCAGAAGCTGGGGGCTGGGGGGGACCCATGCTGGAGCAGCCTGTTCCTGAAGGACTGCACCTTGTGGAAAGGATTCACACTGGAGCAGTTCTTGAAGGACTGCAGCCCATGGGAAGGATCCACATTAAAGAAGTGAACGAAGGATTGTCTCCCATGGGAGGGACCCCATGCTGAAGCAGGGGAACGGCATGGGGAGGATAGTGTTGTAGAGACAAAGTGTTATGAACAGACTGAAACCCCCATTCCCCATTCCTCTGTGCACCTTGGCGGGGAGGAGGTAGAAAAGTCAGGAAAGAAGTTAAGCCTGGGAAGAAGGGAGTGGTGGTGGTGGGGAAGGTGTTTTATCCTCCTCTGTTATTAATTGGTAATAAATTAAATTAATCTTCCCCAAGTTGAGTCTGTTTTGCCCATGATGGTAACTGGTGAGTAATCTCCTTGTCCTTAGCTTGACCTATGAGCTTTTAATCTTATTTTCTCCCCCTATCTTGCTGAGGAGGGGGAGTGAGAGGGCAGCTTGGTGAGCACCTGGCAGCCAGCTAAGGTCAAGCCACCACAACAGGAAAGGAAAGATAATAGGGAAATGAGCAGAGACAGATCTATTAAAGAATCATTCAAAAACATCTGTGTGTCTATACCCTTTGGATAAGAAATCTTGCAGCTGGCTACATATGGGCATCAAGGGATTCATTTGCTCCATTACTGGTACAGCGTATCCTCATCTGCTAGCCTCAGTTTTTGGATATTCTCAGCTTAGAGTGGCATTTTTTCTTTTCATCTGTTTCTTTCTTCAATTCATAGAAAGTTTAGGGCATTTTCCTAATACCTAAAGGCACAGGGAAAGACAGGAGCCCTATCTGACACCCCATGTACTGTACATAGCACAGAGACAATCACTGCCTGAAATGACTTTATAGTCAAGTAAAACTGTTTCTGTGTGAAATGCTGTCCATGCCGCTGAGAGAAAGATGTGCACAGAAGTATCAATGTCAGGAGATACCTATTTTAGGAAGAGTGAAAAGGGTGTAGATGTAAGGGGAAGAGTCCTGTGAACTTGATCAAGTTCACCAATAACTACATTAGCAAATTTGAGAGATTTCCAAACCTTGAACAGTGCAAGTTCTATCCATCTCTGAATCAGCTTATTGCAAATCAGTTTGGTGCCCAAGGCTTTATGCTGTTGGTTTAATGCTCAGCAAAATTTATTGTTAGATCTGAGGGCTATTAGCAGCTACCAGTTTGATTGTTGCCTTCCATTCTTGATAAAAACCAGCAGCAATGACCATGATAAAAAGAAAAAAAAATCCAGAAGCAACAGCAGCAACTAGAAGTGGGCAAGTAATTACAAACATCAGATGCTACAGTGACACCAAGTGGTGAAATACTAGCCTTCATGCTGCAGTTTCAAAGTTAGGTATCTGTTCTGACGCTTCTCATATTTTGCCTTTTCTCCCCACCCCCACCCCCCCCCGCAAGTCAGTGTCAGTAGCACTGTTAGAATGTATTTTCCTTATCAGTATATTGCTTTTTCTACAGAAAGCATTAATAAAACTCTCTCCCCCGCCCCCGCCAAGTTCAAATTAATTCTAGTGAAAGAAAAACAAAGGTTTAACATTTTATATTCTCAGTAAGTCCCTTTGTTCCTATTTGTATCATATGTCAGACAAAGGTGACACAATTCACCAAGAGTAAATTTCTCTTTAAATTAAACTGCTGAGGATTTTTTTTCTTGTTTGAGAAGTATCTCCTATTTCTTCCTCAAACAATCTAGAGGTACACATCCTTTTGAGACAGAGAGGAGAGCAATAGTTCTTTGTAATTTGCCTTAAGGCCTTAGTTACATTGATTTTATTAAGAGATTTTCTTCACTGAGCCCTTTGTTTGAACAGCCCCCTATGTTCTTAGGTCTATTTTAGTTCAGCCACTGCTTCCTAGAGGCAACTTCTTTCAACTTATTTAGAAATGGTACCAATATAACATCAATACTAGAAAAGGAAAAAAAAAAGTTTTGCTTGCTACTGTCATTACATACATAATATTTGATTGTGTGATACCACTATTTTTCTTAATATTACTGTTCTACCTCTACAACAGTTTATTCACATTTGTGATATAATCTCTTCTTCAGTTTGCATTATAGTAGCTGTTTCATGCAGCACATGGCTTAATAAAAAAATTATTCTGGCTTGCAGAACCTAAATTGGATTGGGCCAGGAATTTATTCGCAATTAATAACAAGACTCTGACACAAATTTTCACTCTAAAAGCACACTTAAAGTACACAGTTGACATTACTCAGATGCTAATTCAGAAAAGTAATTAGAATTTATTAATTTGGATGTAAGCAGAGTTAAACACATACATTAAAAGTCTAGCTGTTAACCTAAAAAAATCACATATTACCTGCACTGATTGTAAATATGCTGGCATATTAATCCATTTAAATATCTAGGGAATAATGGAAGAATTGCCTTTATTACCACAAGGGGAGCACATGAACTGCAAGCCCACTGACACAGAATTTCTAGCCCAAAGGCTCTGATTTATTAAATTATGTCCTGGTAGATGTTGATATGTATATATGCAAATCATGATAGGAAGTCTTGATTTCTTCCATTGATGTGGAAAATTATTCAGGATGAAAATGGAGGATCAAATATTTTTGTTGCCAGAGGAGCTTTCTTCTGGGAAACGTCCAGCCATCCACAGAGACTGCAGGAAAAAATAATTTAAAAGTGCATAGATCCTGTCTTAGCTTTTCATTTTGAATGGGAAAATTGAGTTGTAGTTTTGTCAAGTTCCTATTGCTCTTGCCATATGAATGAAGAAAAATAGGAATGACAGAAAGAGAATACCTTTAACGAAACTCATTATTAATCTTCACTTCCCTTGCCTGGGGAGCCATCCCATATTTCTTCTCTAGGCTTAAAGGGTGTCAGACGGCAAGACAAAGGTCTGAGTGCTGCTTACGAGGCTTACCTAACAGATACGGCAGGTCCAGAAAGAGTCATTTTAGCATCCTGCATTATGGATGAAAGTCAAAACAGTGGGACGATCTCTCTTTCTCTCTTTCTCTCTTTCTCCCTCCCTCCCTTCCTCCCATTTTTTCCTGTCTCTCTGCAGTGTGCATAAACAGAGATAATCATTTAAATACTTCCTTTTCCTAAGGCTCTAGTGCCTGGCTGTAGCAGATGAGGTGACCCAGCTGAAAGAGAGAGAGTGAGAAAGAATGCTTTGGAACTAATACACTTTTAAACTATGTTTCACACAACATGTCAGAGCAATGACACTCTGCTTCCATACCGGAGAGGAAAGAAAAAGCAATGCTTCATGTCCTTGTTCCTGAAGATCCCATCAGAACACAGACTTCTCCTGGGCTGCAAGTTGAAATGTCGCATTTTTTCAGACTAGCTATCTAGCATTACCTTGCTGCACTTCCATAGCTAAAAGGGAGAAAAAAAATTTTCTTTCTATGTTGGCTACTATTGCTTTTGCAGCATGACTGAATGTGGGTATAGCTGCTTTTTATTAAATGGAATAAGATTGACTTGCAAATAGGGAAAAAAAGATCTAAAATCATTTAGGCTGCAAGACCAGCTTCTACATCTCTGTTTGAGTCATGCTGTAATACATGCCAGTAACAGATATGTAATGATTTTCAAACACAGAACTGTGGTTGCTCGTTAGATGAGAAGTTCACTTCTTATCAAGTGCATCTGAATTCCAGGAGCTGGAATTAATCAGGAACATCTGTTGCCTACCTACAGCAGATATTAAAAGGATTCTTACCAAAACTTGCGAATATCTGTATATATACATATACAGATATACATAGGCACAAGTACCCTTAAGCAGAAAGTGTATTTCTGACTCTGAAAGGACTACAAAGCATGACAGCCTGAACCCGTGGCGAAACTGCAGCTGAGAGGTGGAGTGATTTCCTGACCTATTCCCAGACACTGGTAAGAGCGAGTCCTACTGTCCTCTCAGAGGTGCATGGCTACAAGACATTCCTTGCCCTGGAGTCAGAAATGGGGTAGAGCTGCATCCTTCTCAGCTGTGCAGTGGGAAGCTTGACAGCTCCCAGCTTAAACTTTCCCTCCCTAGGCTCCGGGTATCTGAACTCAGCTACCTCAGAGCAGGATTGCACACTGCCTGTGCTGGGTAGTGCCAGGGAGGGTTGCATGGTGATTCGTATCACACGGGGAGAGTCTGATGGTAAGGGATTAGAGAAGCTTTCCCAACCCAAGGGTTGTACTTAGCCTCACCAAGTCCCACAGAAAGCTTGGCATTCAAGAAATCAGTCATTTTGTGGTTTGAAAATTAATAATATTTCAGTGCAAGCTCTGGAGTAGATCTGACTGAAGTTTCACTGTACTTTGATTAAAGACAGCATTAAAAGTATCAGAGATTAACATAAAAACCATTAGCATTCACTCCTCTGGGTGCGCACTCTATTTACATTTGTATTCATGCCTGCAGACATGCCTTAGATAGGAAAAAGTCACTGATTAGTTGGTTAAACAGTAACATATTTTTATTATGCACTTAAGGAACTTTTAAAAGTTGATTTGGATACTCATTGAGTTTTAAAACTGTTTTTGATATTTTGCTTGGAAAAGATCAAATAAGCTCTAAACAATTTCTAAAATTACTGATTTTTTTTCCTGTAAGATAAAATTTGGTGTTCAGTATCTTGTACTTTATCATGAAATGAGGATATTTTGCTTTAAAATTCTAGTAAGAAGATTTATAGAAAGTCATAGAAGACACTGCAGATACTAGTTTTTGCTACAGAAGTCCCTATCTAACTTAAGAAAATCTGTATTTCACAGTTCACTGCAAGCAGTACTTTCTAAGTTTTCCCCAAGGTCTAAGATGTTACCACAGAACTTTCATGTCACGAGGCAGTCATAAACCCACTACAGAGCCTTTCAATTTTATTAATGGTCACTAGCTGGACTACATAAAGGTTTAAAACCTTGACAAATAAACTGTGCCTCCTGAGAAAGGGGAGATGATGTATTTTCTGAGCCCGGTGTGGACACGCCCAGTTAATTCTGAAATATTTTTACCTATATTGTTAGCAATTTCACGATAGCACAACTTCGAAGCACCATTCCTGAGATAAAAGAAAACAAGACAACAGCAAAATCCCTACAGTTGTCATAGGGTGATGACTACTGAAAACAGGCATCTTGCAATGAGTGGTAGCAGGGTGATAGCACTGAACAGTTGAAAAAAACATTGAGAAGATACAGAGGTAAGACTGACTTTGCACGTGCACAGCCTACATTATTATATTCCAGTCCTTGCAGGAGTAGTGGCCAAAGCTATGGGGTTAAGCTGTGGAGGAGCCCATGGTCATCCTCTGAAATGGGTACAGAAAACGGATACAATCTGCACAACTTCTAAAGATCCAGGTACGAAGGTAACATCACATCAAGTCATATGCTAAAGTGAGAAGCACAAAAGAAAAGCGCAGGATGAGAGACTGTTTACTCACATAGCAGGGTCAGTTTGTAGCCATTTGCAATCTTCTGTGCTTGTCTGGAGGACTGAACTCACAGCAAGGCTAAGTGCATCTGTTGAGTCACAGGGAATTTAACAGATAAAAGATTTGTCCAAGAAGCACATCCATCTTAAGCTGGAGATGGAATTTGGAAGAAGGTAATTTGTCATTATGTCAGCAAAAGGAAACTTCCACATCAATTATCAAATTGTCTGTGTAATTTAGTGGTAAATCTAGTGGTGAATGCAGAGCTTAGAGCAACCATTTTGCAAGTACCAGATGTTCAGGCAGGTTTAGGTACAGCAGCTTACACATATGACAAAGTATAAGATTTGAATGAGCTTTAACAGCTGTCAGAAGCAAGTAAAGTTCCAATACATACACCTAATTCAATGGAAGAAAGATTTACGTTAATCAGTCAATACAGCACAACTAAGGCTGTTTCGGAAGAGATTTAATCTATGCAGTCAGATGCATAAGGAGTTACCCGCAAAAGCACATTCTGATTAACAATTTTAGGAAGTACCTAAAGACCTAGTGTGGAGGAGCTTATGCACATACCAAGCTACCCCAGAGAAAAGTATTTTATGCAAAGATTGGAAAAGATGACCTTTGCCTATAGAAATTTCTATCAAACTTAGAACATCTGCTGTACAGCCAGTCTGGTAATGTGACAAATGCAAGAGAGTAAGATATTTGTCATCGCATATACATAATTTTAGCCTGAACAGAATGCCTGTAAGAGACAGTAAAAGGAGACAAAGAGTACATCTGTGCAAATAGAACTGCTGCTCAAGCCCCATTCAGTAGATGAAATATATTTTAAAAGTGCTTGTTAGCCTTGCCGTTGTAATGTGAGGTAAAGGAACAGACCTTCTGCGTAACAGAAGAGGGAGACAATGTCACAACTGAGGGAAAAAAGTCAGGTGTGGTGTCTTCGCATTTATAAACTAAAACTGGATCTGTAATGCAGACTTTAATACAGGCTCCCTATAAAGAGAATTTCTGCTATAGAGAAAGATCTATTGTTAGATATGTTATGCAGTGATTGCTGAATATCATGCAAGCACTACAAGTAGTAAAACGTCTGTGTGTTTAAGCTCTCTTTGGCAGAAAACAGAAGAAAAAGTATAGAATCAGTTTTCCAAAATATTCTCAAGTTACCTGAAGCTTCTGTTTACAACTGGAAACATCTTAAATATTCAGATTAATGAGAAATTTGCATACTATCCTGCACCATAGCTTAAAAATCTGTCCAACCAGTTGGAGAATATTACTGCAACCATATAGTTTCACTGAAAAACAGCCTGTAGGAATTGATTAGCATGAAAACACTATCTTTTTGATGCAGAACAGTTTATGCTGTTCTATTTTATGCTATTGTCTGCAGAGGAAAAATTCATATGGAATCTGTGATGCTTACATCTATGTTTTGTAAGATGCAGTCCTTCATAATTATTCAGTTTTCACAAATTGTGATTTTTTTTCCAATATATTTTGAAATATCAATATAACTGCTTGGAGGTTGCAAAGGGTCAAACACAAGCCTTAATTTTAGGAATAATGCATAAGTTCTCATGATCCAGTACCAGAGATATTGGAGATGTGTAAATCTTTCAATAAGCTGTATTTTTGGTTAATAGACATATCCACAGAGAAACTGCAGAACCAAGTTATCATTATGTGCGAAGTCCTGCTGTTTCAAGCTAATAATATATAGAGATTAAAAAAAACCATCTGTGAAAATCTAAGTTCTCAGATCAAATTGCAGAAAGTAGATACAAGAGTCTTGTCTTGTCTCAACTGATGGGTACTGCTGAAGACACAGATGTCATTTGTTCTGTTTTGGATTCATCAATGATTTATCTTGCCCAGCATATACAAAAACGAGAGCACAAACATAGGCCTTAGCAAGCTGTCATGCTTTGATTTTTTTATATTTCTTGTTTTAGGGGCACAACCTGCAAGGAGGGGATATCAGGTGGCCTGGAATCTTGTGTGGACTTTCTCAGCTTGGACCACAATATGTGGTCCTCACAACCTATGTGTGACAATACATCCAGGAAACATAATATTTTATTTAGAATAAGGTTAAATAATGAACTGGATTTCTTAATTTTAGTAACAATTTTAATTTGTCTAATAGATCCAATATCTGGTAAACATGTGGTGAAAAAATACACTTACTGGCTGGGAAGGTGCTGTCATTCAGAGTACAGCTGTCAGGACTGAGCCGTCACTCAACCAAGGCAATAGTGGAAAAAAAATTTCTGGCAAGTGCACCTTTTTCTGCCTTTCTAAGGCACCAGAAGGGCCTCTGCTTAAGTTTAGAAACATAACTGCTTACCTGCTTCTCACTTCCTTGAATTACTTCTCTATGTGACCATTTTCACAAAGCAAAATGAGTGCTGTAAGTTTTCAGGAAAAATACTACTTATTTCAAATTAAGTCCCTTAAAAATATGATGTTCTTTAAAAATCAGTCAAATCATAATAGAAACTATCTCCAAAGCTTCAGTGCAATCCAGGAAAGGCAAAATTAGCAATCATTGAAAGAATCCATAAGAAAAAAAAATTTATTTGCTCTCATTGGGAGAACACATCTGAATAGGGCGCCTGCAGGCAAATCAGCACAGATGGATTTCTTACTGCTTATATCGCCTTATAAAGTGATGCCTACTCACCATTTTCTTTGCATCAGTGGAAGAACAATGTGCTTGTGGTAGCTGATGCTCCTGTGGGGCTTGGGGTGCGCCAGGAAAGCCTCTCAACATCCAGTGTTTCGGCCTCAGTTTGACCTTGCTTGGTGAGCAGTCTTCTGCTTTCGTGCTGCAATCTGTATTGCTGGTAATTTATTTCCTTAAAAGCAACTGCTCACTTCTAGCCTGAAATGGGCTGGTGTAGGGAGCATAAAACATGTCCATCGACAGACATTCCAGATGAAATGTTTATGATATCTTTCCTCTCTCTCTTTTCACGTGACACTTTTCCTTGAAGGCAAAACAAGGCTGAAAAGGTCTTGTGATGTATCACAGCTGTCTGTTTTCAGAATGGACACTGCATTGTTAAGAAAAATGTCAGGAGCTGTTTTGGATATTGGTCAGAGCCTTCACTACTAGGAAACAGAGAAGTACATGATGATATTTACCACCTTTTTGTCCAACAGCAACAGCAGAGAGTGGTTTAAATCCAGATGTGTAAGGAAAAACATTGCCACTGTAACTAAAATTATTGTTGGTTAGCTAAATTAGATAAATGCTGGAGAAGATGATTATCATTAGCAAACCTGGAAAGAGTTCATAATAATTTTTAATCTAAATTCAGGCTAGAACTGAAGAAGGTGAGAGAAGGGGAATTGAAGAGTTCAGAGCTGGAAAAAGATGTAGTAAAAACACTTCAGTGCTTACCCAGGCTTTCATGCTTAATTGACTGATTAAGAAATTAGCTACATTTTCCTCAGTTGAACTACCATTTTTCAAACATGCTGTATAGTAGTATCTTTCTTCTTCTAGAGAATAATTTCTGAAACACCGTATATTTATTTCTACCAAGTTTATACCAATATTTTGCAAGAGTTAAGGTACTTAAGTTAGAAGTGAGGTATGAGTAGTAATTTAGTTGTAATGGTGGTATTGCTGGGTATCAGGGCAATGCCTGTGTGCACACCTGGTTCACTTTAGTCATCAGTTCCCTGAGTGGTCCAGAAACTCCACTTCTAGTTGTTTTCATAGACGAGATAATGAACTGGTTTGAAAAAACCTTGAAACTAGGTGACTGGTCTCCTAGCCACCTTCACAGCACGGTTTTTGACTAAGTGGTGCGAGAGGTATCTGGGTGGGAATTTTTTACTGTCTTAAAGAATCCCTCCCAGGGCAGCTCCTGCTGTGCCAAGAACAGTTTAAAAAGTCTTATTTGACACTGTAGGTGGATAACCTGGCCATTTCAGAGACTTCCCTAGGTAGTTCTTGCTGAGCTTGAACACAGATAAGGCACTTGCAAATGGTCACTAGAAACTGGTCCTGCAGGTGCAGAAGTATTTATATAGGATGGTCCTTCTTGCATGGATAAGTTAGCAAGATGCTTTGCACATACTTTAAGACTATCAGTAACAGTGGATCATGCACGTGCTGGAGTGGCCGTGAAGGATCGTGGGCCATCTGGGTGGTTAGGACCAAGCAGAACAGCAGTTCAAGAAGTCTCATTCTTTATAGCTGAAGGCATCATTGCAAGGAGCCTTGCAACAGATAACCCTTCCACCACCTAGCTGTGACCAACCCTTGCTTGAGACATTTGCTTATCTGTATGAGCATTACTTTATGCCAAGATTAAAATAAATCAGCTTTGCTTTTCTTTTAAATAAATATTCTGTGCATGAGTGCCTATGCAGCAACAGCCTGCCTGTGTAGCCTGACAGTTACCCAGATGTGGGTCTGAACTGAACCCAGAAAGCTTCCCTGTAATTGGAAAAAAACCTCATTTAGTTTTTATCCTTTCTTTGTAGCTGATCTTGGAAGCCTCTGAGGAGAGCATAGACTTTGTGCAAACATATTAGTCATTATGTAAATACAAGCAAGGACAATTAGCATCAATGAAGTTTTTACTGCCTTAGAAATGCTATTCCCCATATTGCGTTATTTCCAAACTAATAAATTACACAGTCTTTTGTATTTAATAACTGGGAGAGCAATTATACACAATGATGCCCACAAAGGTACCTGCTGCAGCCAAATTTGACTCAAAGCATCTAGAAAGACCACAAAGATGAGGAAATACCCATCGAATACAGTGATCATTCAGTTCATGATGATCCGCTGGTTGAAGTCTCTCTATACATTACCTCCTCCTGTTCCCAAAGGGTGGCACATTTGGAAGTTTATTTGTGGAAGTTTTAGGCCTATTATATAATTACAGCTGATGTTTCCAGTTTTTAATTTTTCCCTTTTATCGCTCACTGCAGTCACATGATGCCTAGGACTTTTCTGTGTGTTTCACTTAGAAAAAAGAAAATAAATAAATAGATAAATTAATTTGAACAAAGCAACTATTCTTATCTTGCCGCGTGTTTTCACATATTCAGGTGGTGTTTTAAAACTGTGGATTACAAGCCTTTCAGGGGAAAAGAAAAAGACGACCATGAGGAGTCAGAGATGTTGCTTTTCTATCCATAAGACTATGTGGAGTAAAAATCTTGCAAATGGAAAAGAATTTTTCATTCTTAAACTGTTATGAAACTCAGAGCATCCTGTTCCAGTTGTTTTTTGAAACCCCAGATCTCTTGCCCACTGCAAGTTTCTCCTTAAGGTTAACTTTTAGAAGAATTCTGGGAGCTCCTACTATTGTTCCCAGAAAAGGATCCCAGGCGCAAAGAACTACAAACCCACAGGTTTCACTAAGCTAAGGGCAGCCTTCTCTCGAGGTAACAACTGTTCAGACACCACCAATGGTTTCTTACTAGGTGAATGCAAGACCCAGTTTACTTCACCCTGCCAATACGTTTCATCTGACTTCTTCTTTTCAGCAGCTGTACTCATCAAATTATGTGAATATTTGGTATGCTCTGTGCTTTTAACACGTTCCTGCAGGTGCTTGACTGGACTTACCTAAATCTTCTAACAGATTATTATGATGATTGCAATGGAATAAGTGAGTTGAAAGAGTCAACAGTAAACAGAGTCATGTCACTTTATAACAAGAGAGAGTTAAGGTTTTGGGGTGAGACAATGTGGCTTGGCTTTTCTGGCAAACCTGTGCGTAAGTTTGCAAGTTCTCTAAATTGTGATACATAGTACAAGAGGTACGATCAGAAGATGCTATTCTGAAATCCAAGTAGGGATATCTGGTTATAAGAATTTCATAATATTTATCCTCCCTTTAGCAGACTAGTCACAGGTAAAAGGATGCAAGGAGAGAACTTACGGGATAGCAGATGTAAGAAGGAGGTTTCTTTGGGATCCAAGATGGTTATTTCCAGGGACTGCCCTGAAATGACAGGCAGACTTGAAAGCCAGTGCTTTAAGGCTCTGGATCACTTTAACTGCTTGAAAGATCTGATCAGTTCCTTAGATGTACTGTAATTTTTTACAGCTCTTCAGACCTGAGTGGCTGTTTCTGTCATCTTCTTGTACTGTTTCCAAGAGCAGGGGTGTGGAAAAGTAGCTGAAATCCAAGAGATATGCAACAGGACAAAACAGCTGGCTAGGAAGGAGCAGAAGACAGGGCAAGTCTGCCTCTAACATGGTAATGACTTTGCCTGGACAGGTGTCCAAAACAATATCCTGAAGTCACACATTATGGGTGTCAAGGATTACCAAATTTTTATAAATAAGCTAAAGAATAAAATACATGCTGAGAAAAGCATTCCTTGCTCTCTAGGGGACCCTCAGTGCTTCCTCTTCCTGCAGGGTTTCTTTGAGGATCTCAAAGATGCAGTGGGCGGAAGGTGGCTCTTACTGTGCTCCGTCAGCCTCATACCAATGTCTGTTTTGTTGTATGAATCCTACTCTGTTGTCAGGTCTGTACATCTGTCAAACCCTACTGCTTTCTGCAGGCTATTCAAATAATATAGGAGAATTACACAGGAAAAGCATTAGAGATAAAATAAGGTAAGAACATGAGAAACAGTTTATTATTCGTTATTGCGTATTTTTCTTAAGTTATATTAATCATGTTACTATGGGACTATATGTTACAAGCTGCTCATATTAGCTTAGTGTTAGGTTAAGCAGAAGTTAGGTGGTCACAAAATTGAGAGAGGAGAGGAGAGGAGAGGAGAGGAGAGGGGGGGGGAGAGGAGGTGACGCGTGGACCTGAGGAGAGGAGAGGAGAGGAGAGGAGAGGAGAGGAGAGGAGAGGGAGAGGGAGAGGGAGCGGCGCCTTTTCCTGGTTAAGGGTTGCAAAGAAAAAGCTGAATTGCTAAGGTGTCTATAAATATACATATCACTTTATTTATAGCAATGTAAAACAATCGGATCAAAGGTGATTACATAAGTTAAAATACTTTATATTATTTACACGGCAAAAAGAGATCTCACCAAAAGTTTATGTTCCTCTTAACTCATGCTGAAGTTGTGATCTGTGGATGTTCAAACTCCTCTTGAAACACAGTAACTGAATCTGGGTTTCTTTTTTTGGTCTTTCATCTTATCATAGCACATGAACTTTCAAGGCCATATCTCTGTCACACAGGCCTATTTATTATATTGCATGGGTCAGTTGCTAAGTAAAATTCTTTCTACCTATTAGCCTGAAAACTGTATGTTACTGAGTCACCTTGGGGCAAGATTCTTTTCTTGAATTTGCAGGTGTAGCTGGTGCTTAAGGTTTTCTTGTTTACCTTGCAAGAGCCTATCACTTCAGCTGTTTTTTACTTAAGACAGCTCAATTCCCTTTTATATCCCTATTTGATGGTTCAGATGGCTCCTCTCTGCAGCCTGCTCCTTACAGGAAAGCACAGGTTCAGGCCTGTTTCCAGAGCACTGTCAGTACCGCTCCCTTGCACCAGTTGCAGCAGTTTGGACACCTCCCAGGTCCTGGATCCCTTAGAGGTTGTGGAGTGCAATGCGGTGCATGCCTAGAATATTTTAATTTGTACTTGTTCCTTCCAGACATACAAGACGTGCCAAATTTGTCTCTCTTTTAAGTTTATTCTAGTAAGCCATAGGGTTGACATTTTAGCATAGAAACAATACTGCAAACTTAAATGCAAGACACGATTCTGGTTTATAGTCTTTTACCTTGCATTACCATCCTTCATCTAGGCTTTCTAAGATGCATCTCAACTATGACAGGGAACAGCTGGGGCTGCTGATCCCTATCTGTCTGGTTGCTTGAGTTGCACATTTTCATCTTGCTCTAAAAGCTTTCCCGACATATCTTTTCACAGCCTCTGTTCTTCATTGTAAGTGAAATATTCAGATCTTAGGTGGTTTTGGCATGAAATTGGTAAAACTAAAGAATTTTGGATCTGTAAAAGAAATTAACAATATGTTCAATGTAAGTAAGGTGTTAAATGTTTGTACTCTATTTTCTCTTAATTTTGTTTCTTATATCTGAAGAGAAACTCAGTGCTTCATTAGTAGGATTTTTTTCTCAAAGATGGGTGAAACTGGAAACAAAAGGGAAAACTTAAAGCCCAGCTTACAGATACAGCCAACAGATGCAGCAGAACCACCAGAAGCTCAGCTGAGGATGGTGCACATATGCCCAGCAATGCTGGTGGTGGTGCACTGCAGAACATGCTGCCCAACACCAACTGGAAAAGCTGCCCTGATACATCAAAGTCTTTGACCCAGACTGAGGTCCCAAGGGAGCATTCAGCCCCACGGGTCTGGGGCTGCAGGTTAGCAGGGATTTCTCACTGGGGAGCGGGGAGAGGGTGTCCGTGCCCGCAGGAGCTGTGTGTTGGTAGTGGCTTTGTGTAAAGGAACTGCAGAAGGAGGTCAGCAGACTGCTCAGAATCAGAGAATGCAAAAAGCAGACAGATTGGATCTTCCCTGAGACCCTCAAGGTACAAGATACCAGCTGTATTAAGGGAGGGGCAGGCAAAGTCTTCACTTTTCAGGCTGGGAAATGCATGCTGCTTTCATGGTGATAGCTGGAAGCTTGTGAATTTTGGCACCTGGAAGATAACTCCTGCTCCATTTGTTCGTTGGCTGCTACAGAGCAGGATCAGTGCCCTGGCAGCTCTGTCCATGCAGCACCCGAGCCAGCTGAGCCTCAGCCCGGCAGCAGCGTCAGGGCCAGGTGAGTGATAGTTGTGGGAGACACCCTGCTGGGGGGGACAGAAGTCCCTCATCTGCCAATGTGAACTGTAGGGAGGTTTCTTGCTTGCCTGGGTCTGGGATCCAGGATGCAGTGACTTCTCAGACTGTACTGCTCTTCCACGTTGGCACCAACGATACTGCCGGAGGAGCTGATGGGGATGCTCTGCTAATTCTTAAATCCAAAGGAGAACTGATCTGGGATCTGAAGGTCAGGGCAGCCTCAGCTGCAGTGAACCAGAGATGGTGGACTTCAGGATCCTGAGGGGAGGGACAAGGACAACAGCAGGAATGCAACCCTGGACTTCAGGAGAGCAGACTTTGGCCCCTCCAGAGATCTGCTGGGAAGCATTCCTGGAGATTAGGCCCTGGAGAGAAGAGGCATCCAGGAGAGCTGGTTGATTTTCAAGGATTGTGTCCTCAAAGCTCAATAGTAGGCCATCCTGACATGAGGTCAAGCAAAGGCAGCAGGAGCCCTGGATGAATCGACAAGGACCTCCTGACTAAACTCAGACATAGAAACAGCTCATAGTAAATAGTGCAGCATTTCCACCTATTCTTTTTACTATTGGAATCACATGTGTAAATAAAATGTAAATTTTTCTGTACATCATTAGATGAGTTAGATTCAAAAGTTGCTTAAAATAATCAGGACTAACACTTTCTGTCAGTTGAGAACTTAGAGAAGTTTTAAATTTGTCAATCATTTTCCAATTTAGAGTTACTTGAAAACCATCCTCTTCTGCTATGTGACAAGCATATTTATCTGGTAAGTCCTTCAGGCTCTGGAGAAATGAATGTTAGTATTTAATGGTTTATTAGAGGTGTTTTGAATTAGGGTTTGTACTCTAGAAAACAGATGAGAAAATTCAAAGGTTGAGATTTTTGTGATGCTTGAACAGGGTTGAAAAAATGATTAGCTTAAAAAAAGATTCAAGAATTCATAGTAAGTGTAAAAAACCCTCAGACTGAGTAAGATTCAATATATTCCTCTGTACATACTTTTTTTGCTTATAAATTGGGGATCCTTCAAACAGTAGTTCATTCTACCTTTAAAAAAAAATCATTTTGTCGCAAAATATTGGCTGGCTATAGCTTCAAATATATGTATTGCGCGTGTTTCATAATTAGCAATTCAACCCTCCTCTGCCCCCCAAAAACACCCCCCCCCTTTACATTTTTATTTAAAACATTCTCTTGCTAGGATAAAAAACAGGACTCAAAGGAGTTCAAGGGGAGCTGAAGATTCTCAAATGAAAAACACAGAGATTATTAAGCCTTTTCGAAAAAGTCTCTGAGGAGGAGTATTTTCGCCCCTCTCTAAAAAAGGAAATCCTCATTAAAAGAAGAAAATGGGAGACCAGTTTTCACATGCTGCTGAACTGAAGACCTGTCAGTCTGAAAGACTGAATAACATTTGAGTTAAGTGCATGAGTGAGACTAAACCTGCAATTACCATTACTTTCCAGCCGTTTGTTAAAGCAAAACAAAACCCTTTGCCAAATGGCCTCTTTTGCAGGAGCTACTGAGGCTGCCGCACCCCACCCACGGGCTCTCACCCTCAGACCTGGTGGATGGACAGATTCAGTTTACGGCTCCTGCAGAAAGGTGTCTCCACCAAAAAGGGACCGCAGGGCTGCACGGGTTCGTGACATGAACTGGCTCGCTAAGAGAACAGAGAAACCACAGAGCGGGATGGAGGGAAGACGTGGCTCTCTGCCGCCAGATGCAGGATTTGTCCTTTCTGTCTCCAGTACCAGCTGTTACATCAGCTCAACCATCTCACCTGACCGCTTCTTCAGGACTAGATGTGTGGTCCAATTCACTGTCCCAGTGGGAAAAGCGAGGAACCTGTAGCAAAAGCAGGCTCTGATGACGTGAGAGCAAGGATTACTTAAGAAAATGAAGCCTGGAGGAGTTCCATGGGTCCAGTCCCGCTACAGCGGGAAGCTGGCCTGAGCTTGCCTCACGCTGTTAATTTGGATAGGCACATAAATTTGAAAGCCAGGCAAAAGATTTTGCATTTTTGTTTGTGGTGTTTAAGTGGTAACTTCTTACTCCAGTGAGACCTGTGATATTCTACCAGTGTGCCAGAGTTTGGAGGACTTGTGTTTTGGGATAGAAGCAAAAGAAAAAGGACTAATCATGCCTGTTGTATGACTTCAAACTGAATTTCAGATTAATGTAGTTCATCCAAGAAATTACAAGTCTTCAGTTCATTGTCTATGTGTCTATCAGTAGTTCTATCAGAAAGAGTAAGTCATTAAAGGAAACTTTCAACAGCTACTGAACAGCATTTGCTTCAGTTGCATTCACTTTCCAAAAATACCTCATTGAACGCTTTTGCTGTTGTGAGCACATCTTCTGGAATACAGAGCTTGAAGCAAAGATTGCAGAGAATGAATTCTACGTGCCTGACATGCTTCAGTGGAAACTAGATGATGCTATACCCATTCAGTTAGGAACAAGGAGAACTCCGTGTGATACCAGTCCAGCTAGAAGACAGCCTTCTCTCCCCAACCTCACACATTTTTTGTTCAAAGAAGCTTAGAGCCAAGCACCAGAAAGTCTGTCGGAAAATTCCTTAAAAAGTCTAAATGCTCATACAAGTAATTTCCTTTGCAGAGCTGTGCAACCATAGTGGTGTAGATGTGGCAGGTCAGCCTAAGGGGATTGTGTGTTGCTGTAACCCAGATTTTTGAAATAGTCTAGCTTTAAATAAATTCTTAAAAATACTATGTGAATTCTGGGCAGGATCCCCTTTCTTTTGGTTTTGCCAGTGAAAGAATCGCAACGTAGAAACACAACAGAAGAACAAGGTCCGATGTTTGTTTTCTCTGGCAATGGAAAGGG
The DNA here is from genome assembly GCF_000699145.1 of Aptenodytes forsteri. NCBI lineage: Eukaryota > Metazoa > Chordata > Aves > Sphenisciformes > Spheniscidae > Aptenodytes > Aptenodytes forsteri. The sequence goes on from NW_008796058.1 coordinate 65,769, forward strand.
ATGAAAACGTTTCTTCCTTCAGCCGCCCCACCTGTGGTGTGCTGAAGTCCACTGAGCTCTCTCCTGTGCCAGGATAACCTTTTGTAAGGCTGCACTGAAGTGACCCCATTTAAGACAGTATGTTTTGTTTTAGTCCTGTGCTCCATTTTACACCTCAGCCCTGCTGGCACCCGGATCAGCATGCCTTGGAGGGGGGGACGAACTATGGTGGAAGGGCAACCTGTGCCCGGAGAAAACAATTGTTTTCTAAACTACCTCAGCCACAATTGCCTTAACCTGATGTAGCGGTGTGTACCCATGGGATCCCTAGTGCTGAAGCGAGAACAGGGTCAGGGCTGTATCGCTGCAGGTGGGAGGAAGAGTTGCTCCTCTTGGCAGCTGCAGGACTGCAGACCACACGCCAGCCCAGTGACGATCTACTCTATCTTCCATGCTGTTATGCCAGGTTTCAGTTTATATTTCCATTTCTTCAGGCTTCTGTGCTCGAAGTTTTTTCTGAGGCCAAGTTAAGATAATGCAGAAAAGACATATTGTTTCATTGAAATACAAAGAGAGCCTGTGTGTGTATGTTTGATCCTCATCACTTTCATCAGCAAAAGAAAGGCAGACAACACCTAATCTCATATGAAGTCTCCTACCCCTTGATACCATTTCGAACATATCTGAGGCAGTAGAGTGAGTTTGTACCAGAGCAGCACTTTGTATTATCTCTCTGTGGAGTCAGTGGTGCCCCATAATGACTTAAAAGCCAGATTCATCATTTCATTGAGTGACAGCCTAAATGACCAGCCGAGGAAATTGTGAGAACTGGCATTTCATTAGTTCTCTGGCAAATGCAAGAGACAAAGGAATTTGAATGTACCAAAGCAAATCGGCGTATGGATTGACCCATTAGGAAGAAATAACCATTTTGGAGGAACACCAAATGGGGTCAATCAGGGTGAGTCTTACTTTTCAGGGGAAAACACAGGAAAATCACTTACAAAGAAGAGTAAGTTTCCAGTAGAGGTTTAAATAATGCAAGCTGTATGTCAGGTAGCTAATTTGGTGGGAGACAGTGAACAGCTCTGTGGTAACAGAGAAAACCTCCATACACTGCAGACAAGCAGGAATTAACAAAAAGTTAGAAAACAATCTTCAGAAAGCCATGTCCTGATAATGAAAATAGCTACTCTTGGGCATTCAAACATAAAATGCTTTCACATAAAGAAAATCAAGACCTTCCACAAGTAAATTCTAGTCTATTTTAGCTTTTCTGCTAGGCCGCAGGGCTCTGCTTGTACCTGAAATTGGTACTAATCAGCAAATCTAGAAACCTAATTTTATTATAACAATCTTACATCTCTTCATTCTAGGGGCTTGCACATTTAAGTAAAAAAAAAAAAAATCAATAAGTAAAGAAAAAGATCAGTATTGTGGTATTAAATTTGACTCTAAAAGACTACCAGATACGTTAAATTCTGATGTAGACAATACGGATGTGTTTTCTGGTCAATGGCACTAACAACAGCTGGAGATTCATGTGAGGTTTAATGAGTTGCTTACAATGTGTAATGCAGGTCCAGTTTGAGCTGGGATTCTTTTCCCCTTCAGTTGTGCTACACAGCACAATCAGAAGTACAGTAACAAGCAAGAATATCTGTCTTTGAAAACAGGTGTACTCTTTGCTGGGTCAAAAATGGTCAATGGCACTAACAACAGCTGGAGATTCATGTGAGGTTTAATGAGTTGCTTACAATGTGTAATGCAGGTCCAGTTTGAGCTGGGATTCTTTTCCCCTTCAGTTGTGCTACACAGCACAATCAGAAGTACAGTAACAAGCAAGAATATCTGTCTTTGAAAACAGGTGTACTCTTTGCTGGGTCAAAAACTGGCTGGACGGCCGGGCCCAGAGAGTTGTGGTGAATGGAGTTACATCCAGCTGGCGGCCGGTCACGAGCGGTGTTCCCCAGGGCTCAGTACTGGGGCCGGTCTTGTTTAATATCTTTATTGATGATCTGGATGAGGG
>NW_008796058.1:68647-91784 GCF_000699145.1 Aptenodytes forsteri
AGGAGGCTGAGGGGAGACCTCATCGCTCTCTACAACTACCTGAAAGGAGGTTGTAGCGAGGTGGGTGTCGGTCTCTTCTCCCAAGTAACTAGTGATAGGACGAGAGGAAATGGCCTCAAGTTGCGCCAGGGGAGGTTTAGATTGGACGTGAGGAAAAATTTCTTTACTGAAGGAGTGGTTAAACATTGGAACGGTCTGCCCAGGGAAGTGGTTGAGTCCCCATCCCTGGAGGTATTTAAAAGACGAGTAGATGAGGCACTTAGGGACATGGTTTAGTGGGCATAGTGGTGTTGGGTTGACGGTTGGACTCGATGATCTTAGAGGTCTTTTCCAACCTCAGTGATTCTATGATTCTATGATTTCTAAAGCCACCTTGAAGTGAAGATGAAATTCAGTACAATATACTATAAAAGCAAGATTTTCTTCTCTAAACAAGAAGAACATTACATTCTTAGCTATCTGGGTAGTACTGTGGAAATAGCCTTTGCAAATAGTGTTTTCTTTGTGGAAAGAACCGCTTCTAATTTGACTGTGTGCATTGCAGGAAGAGGTAAGAATTTCTATGAGTTTTAGACTACTGAACAGTGCTTAAAAACAGAGTTGTGGTGCAGTACAGAGTTAGTATGCTTTAGAAACACATGAAACGGGTATTTCCCTAGTGAACACCATCCCTTTTTCTGAGTATTAATATCTACCTTTGCCAAAATGATGGTGTGGATAGGATGGCAGACAATGCTAACCATCTCCCAGACAAATAAAAGTACGTAAGTAATGATCTATATTCACAACATTTGAAAAAAGAAAATTAGAAGCCTTAAATGACTCAAAAGATCCACATGTCTGGAATAATTTGTGCTATAGTTAAGAAAGACACAGATTTTTACATTGGACAAAGCATGCCTTACAGCAGTGATGTAATCTTTGCTATATCATATCCAGCTATTTGTATTGATATTCTAGTATGAAGTGCAAATAATGTTTCTTCGAGTATATTGCTATTTCCCCTCTGCCCGTGTAGGCAATGTTCTTGTTCCAGAGAGGAACTGATGAGAATGCTCAGCGTCTTTGACCATTTCTTTAACAACAACAAAATATAAGGCTGTTGAAAATGTTAGAGGAAAATATATCCTGCCGGATCCAAGAGCCTGGGAGAGGCGAGGCTGCTCAGCTCCACGTCCCCAGGTCCAACCCGCAGCAAGGCTGGGGACGCATTCCCAGCAGGCAGACACACACGGAGCACACGTATACACCGCGTACGTACCTATGCACGTGTCTGGACACATGGATCAGACGGACACCCAGAGCACTCACACAAACACAGACAGCACCAAGTGCCTCATCCTTCTCCCCTCTCCAGAGGAGCAGGATGGGGGTCCGCAAGCGACAAAATACACACACGTATGGACGAGGTGGGTCCCTCTGGCAGCCGGCCTAGACCCTCAGCCTGACCAGCAGCTGCCCCTACATCCCAGTCTTTCCAGTTGCTGGCACTGGGACATACAGCCCCAACGGGTGCAACTCCATGCCAGCTGCTGGGACAGACGTTGTGCACACACATACGCATGCACACAGAGCTGGCTGGGACTCCCCTGCCCCCATACACAGACCCCTTGCGCTCTCGCCCTCAGAGACCCCCACACCCACTTACTCCTGGCCACTTCACCAGCCCAGCACCCCATCCGGTGCGATCCTTGCTGGCACTTGCACACTCCCACACCCACACCCATGTGGTCGCTGCACCACGGACACAGGCTCCCACCCACCCTCTGACCCCAGCCGCTGCACTCAGACCCCATATGTGTGCACACACATGGGCACAAGTGTGCACATACACATGTGCGCACGCACGCGCGCACACACACACACACACAGAGCTGTCGGTGACAGAGTGAGGAAGGATTGTGGCGACCAGCCACGACAGGCTGCACTCGCCAGGGGCAGGCAAGCGCTGCAATTGCCCCTCATTTTCCCACTCCTGTTCCTCCCCAGATCACCTCAACCCCTTTTTCACACCTTTGGTTCCTCCCCAAACGTTCCATAATAAATCTTGTGGGATCCCAAGCTGCTCTTCCCCTGCACCCACAACGTGTCCCCCAGCCCTGGGCAGCAACCCCCCTCAGTTGGAAGTGTGACCTGGGGGTGCTCCCGATGGCTGCTGGTGGTGGGTTTCATGCTGGGTGTGGGCTGGGGCTCTCCTGGGACAGCCCTGGGAGGGCCATGGCAAGGTTGCTCGGTCCTCAGGAGCCCTTGATTTGGGTTCCCACCTGCCATCCTGCCCCTGGGCTCCTCAGGGCTTGTGCGATGAGCCTTTGATGGGCTGGTGGCCCTGGGGTGGGCCTGGGAGCAGCCAGGGCAGGGTATTATTTGGGGTCCCCCTCCTGCCATTGTCGCTCTGTGCTCCTTGGTGGGTGTGGAGACAAGCTTTGTCACAGAACCTAACAGAAACTCTTGCAGACATTGGGAGAACACCCTCAGATTGCAAAAACTAGCTGGTGTCACCAGTTCAAAGAGCTCCTGATATGCTTTTCTCCCTCCCAGCTCCTTTCTATTCCTCCTGCTTCATGGACACCTTGTCCAACAATTCACAGCAAGTATAAAAAGAGCAAAAGAGGTCAACATGGAAAGAACGAAGAGCTCATGGGAATAAAGTTATCCAAACACATTTATGAAAACCGTCCAGCTTCTAGTGACTTAAGTACACTTCGTGGAATAGCTCCCAAAGCAGCCAGCCTGACCAAAGCACTTGCTTTCAACAACAGTGTAAGATTGTCTTAAAGCAATCAGCATTCTTTACATTGTGGGAAGATGTAATTTATAAATGCCATTCATTAAGTTGTCATGAAAAAAAATTCTTATTCTCTGTTAAGAGTGAAATCCTGCAACATAATAACAAGTTAATGTATGATGAACATTCAAAATTTGACAGGATTCAGGCCTTACTCCTAAACCTGTTGAAGCTGCATGGTGACCAGCATATGACATTGTGCCCCAAAAAAAGGACTTTTATGTGCAGGTTCAGTATCTACATGGTTCCCTGACATATGCCAATATATACGGCCTATCTTCAGTCTGTGAATCACTCCCACACAGTGAACTGCAACCGTGTTTTTTTTCCAAATGCAGTCAACAACAATCAGAGAAAAAAAATGTACCTCCTCAGTTCATGATTTCAAGAGAAAAACATTTACAAAAGCAAGTGAACATAAGTAGTTTCCTATATTCTGACTTCAGTCCCTCCATTTTCCTTTGATAATTATGAAGATTTCATAAGATTATCCTGGACTCAGTAATAAAAAACATATTGCTTTTTTTTTTCCTTCTGGGGCTACATCAAATCTAGATTTCTGTTTCAAAAATGCAGTATCAGCATGAGGTATGTAGGTTGTTTCACAAGCTTCTTAACAGAAAATCCGTAGAGGAAACATTTATTCTGCTGTTCTGATCATCTTGATCTTCAGAGGCACTCTAACATGACGGAATAGCAGGAACCAGTGCCAGTAAAGGTCAAAATGCCTTCTTTAAAGAAAATCTTGTCCATCTTCACAACTATTGTAGAAACAAAAGAACACGCATAATGAACAGAAGGCATGCCATCACTCTACTGGCAGAGAAAAACGGGCTAAAGCAGAGTCAGGATGCATGTGAAAACAAGGACTACTGAATACAGCCCAATATATTAAACTAGGAGGAGGCAAGGTCCCCTTATCACAGGCTGTGTCAGCCATGGGGGCGATCAGCTTGTAGCTGTGGGAGGTTCATGGCAATGTGAGCTCACAGGGACTTACTTGCATGAAAGCAGCCACCCTGGTGACACAAACTACAGTCAGAATTTCAAGCATTGTGAATATCTAACATATCTATTTTTGTGAGATAAAAAATGCAGCTCAGCAATTTTCCAGGGTGGTATCAAGGAAAATACTGGTTTTGCCCCTTTAAGACAGATAGGGTCCTAGAGGGTGGAAACCAAGATGGCCTCCTCATTTCTGATTGCTTCGTTACACAACAGAGGATGCCATCCTTACGCTGTTTGTCTATTTAACTTCTAATTAACCTCAGTGGGTTGGAAATCTGTCTAAGAATCTGCTGGGATATGGGAAGGACAGGGGGAATAGGAAAACCACTCTAATATCTTCTTGTCAAAGTCTTGAACTTGCTCCCTTACTAAAAAGTAAATTTAAAAAAAGTTAGTGTTAGGCCTGCAGAATGTATCCTGAATGCTAAGCAAAGTGGAAAATGAGCCACTTGCAGTTGGCAAACCAGATATATTAGACCCATTGATTTGCAGAGACCAAAATTTAGACTGCTGTTCTTAGGATACCTGTGCAGGGGTTTCATGGACAGAACAGTCATGACGCACCCTGCACCTTCTGTAGTACTGAAAACCTGCATACAGCTGGTAAATCCTGTGCTGTGCAGCTACTGAAAGGATGAAGAAAAGATCTAAACATTCTGTCTTAAAAAATCCTAATCTCTTTTACACATTGAAGTACAAACCCTCTTCTTGAGGTTTTCTCAAAGTCCCATTCTTTTAAGCGTTATGGTCTGGGCAACAACACTACCTTACTTGTACGGTCACTAATGCCAGTCACATTTCTCTGCCTATTGGAGAATTTCGTCATTCACTATCACCATCATCAGAGGGTGATGAGGATTAGAGACATGGTTAGGCATATTCACATGGGATTTACTATATCAGAACATGCTGTCACCCTGACCATTTGTCCCTTTTGGCTGAGGATGTGCGATCTCTTGTATCAGACACTGATACAACTTCAGTATTATTATTTACTTTTTTTTCATGCTGAATGGCATATTCATTTAGCCAGCAAAGATCACAGCCTCTTACAGCACTGAGTGCTGTTGGTTCCTATTGATGCTTAATTCACAGGAGGTGTTCAGCATCTGCTGGAACTGGGTCTGAAGGAATTAGAGCTCATTGCTGCAGTTTGTCTTAATTAGGATATTTTCAGTGGAGGAAGCTAGCACTGGCAGGCAGACATCGCCTATTTGACAAGCATATGATCCAAGCTGACATTTTTTCTCCCAAAGGGAAAAGTGAATACCACAAGTCAACAAAGCAAAGTTTAAGCTACACTGCAGCACTATAGCTGAGAGGGATAGCCTCTTCTCAAGCTGCTTCCCTCGTACCATTCAGGCAGCTCCCCCTTCCTCCACTCCCTGCCTCAACTCTGGGCTAGCTGAGAAAGAATGACTTAAAAAGACGAGTAGATGAGGCATTTAGGGACATGGTTTAGTGGGTGGTGGTGTTGGGTTGACGGTTGGACTTGATGATCTTAGAGGTCTTTTCCAACCTCAATGATTCTATGATTCTGTGATTCTAAAAAGAAACTACCCCCATGTCATCTTCCTGGTCTGTAATTTGTTAAGTCAAATTCGCCATCCTGTCTGACCTGCACAATTACTGTAGTATTTTAAGAAGCAGCTAAAAAAATAACCAGGCCAGAGGGGATGGGCAGAATGGGAAGCCTTCCCTGAATATTACTTTTATTATCATTATTTTTAAATCCAGTTTGTCTGGAAGACAGTCCTGCACTACTTATCCTCTGTCCCACCGCTACAGGGACAGGCTGCTAGCAGGCACACGTCCATTATAGCGCAAAGAGCAGCTGCCATGCTGGGCCTCCAGGCAGCATATGGCAGGCACCAGCTGCAGGAGGCCAATCAAGTCCTTAACATCTGCAGGCAAATGACTTTTTTTTCCTCTTGTCTTGCCTTTGGTGCAGGCCTGTTCAAAAAGCTACTCAGTAGTTTTAGTTAAGAGTTTTAACATTTTTGATTGCAGCCCTGGATGTTGCAAGTGAAGCTCATGTAAACTCTGGTGAAGAAGGAACTAGTAATTTTTCTGCACAAATAATGTCCAGCTATTGATTCCTTTGCAAAATATTATCCTGTCAGAAAGCACAGTGTTATTTACAGTGCAGCTGAAAAGGGGGAAACCTCCTGAAATATCACAATAGGAGACGCCAGTGAATCTTGGGGATGGTTGTTTTATTGGAAAATAGCCTGGAACTGACTGCATGCCAGTGAATGGTGTGCTAGGCCTGAGGTTAAAGGTACTGCTGTCCTAGAAGGAGATCAGGAGCAGGACCACCTAGGGAGCACCGATGAGATCTGCCAGACTCCGGTGGAGATGAAGAGAGCAAGCACGGACAGGATGGGCAGACTCTCCCAGCCTCTCCCAGCAGGTGGGAATTAACTCAGGAAGAAACATACCAGTTGTCTTAACAAAAGATTAAGGGTTACATAACACAGAAACCTGCAATCCTGTCCTCTCAGTGTTGTGCGTTTAATGGACTCACTCGATCAAGGTAGAAAAGGGGACGGACCCCACGGATCCCAGCGTGGAGTTCCAGGGGGCACAGCTCTTGCGGAGAGGCAGGGCGATAAACCAGCCCTATCCCTATGGGAGGTTTACAGAAAACAACTGCAGAGCTGTGTGTCAGGAGCAGGCTGCTCTGTGAGGGGAGGGGAGCTGGAGCTGAGGGTGGCACCATGCCGCAGGGGCAGTACCCTTGCCAGCAAGGACCCATTGTGGTGGCCAAGCCAGGAAAGCTGGGCAGGTCTGGTGACAGCAGCCTCGGTCAGCCAGGGTCCAGCAGTCACTAGGCAAGCCCGTAGAGATGGGGTCCAAAGTCAAGCCAGGAAGTCAAGTCAGTGTGTGATGATAAGCAGCATACATCGCCAGGCATGGGTATGGCTGCAACATAGCTCGGGCAAAGAGCTCCAGAGAGAGGGAAGACATGCCTGGTAGAGGATTCTTATGGCTCTTCCTCAAACAGCTCTTTTCAAGGCTGCACAGCAACACCACAACGGATCTGGCCTTGAGATCAGGCAGGCAGACCTTGGGGATTGGGTGGGTGTGCACACAGGGTCCTGGCATGCTGTAGCTCAAACAATATTAAAGTATTTCCTTTTCTTTGATACAGATCATGTAGCCAGAGCAAAGTGTTCAAGTGGTATTAACCTAAGTGCTTTGTCAGCATGAACAGGTCTTGTGGTGGATGAAAATGGTCACTGATATCTAAAGGATGTGAAGGTTAGATAGGAGGAAAAGGAAGACCCTTTCTTGCAGCCAGACCCATATAAAGAGAAATGAGTGTTGTGGAGAGTCAAGCCTTCATCTCTTCCTGCCTCATCATGCACAAAAGGGTGTATACAGAACGCATTTTCGGAAGCACTCGGAGTGCTCTGTGTCATCCTTTCTCTTAAGTTAGTGAATGCAAACAACAGAAGAAGAGACAGCCTTAACCATTTAGAAGTCCAGCTAGTAGTTCCCCCAAAACACTATGCTGGGGTCACTTTGCAACAGATGTGACTCTCCCTTTCACTAAAAGGCATATAATAAAGATTATAATTTTTCAAAATACATAGTTAAGAGAGGGGTAGAACTGATTTCACCAGGGTTGGGACTTCCCAGTATTGCTATCCCCTATTTCCTAAGGGTGTCTACTACTTTATGCTATTTCCTCTTCCTGCTGGGGAAAAGGGACCAAATACTGGAAAGATATTCCAACACAATTGCTAATTTTGACATTTTCTAGAATTTTACATATAATTAATCGGAAAGGTCTCAAACCAGAACATCATAAAAAAGTGAAGGCTAGTATTTTTTAATGAATGGGGAGGAGGAGGGAAGACAAAATTTATCATTCCATTGCAATTGATTCAGGGACTACACACAGGGTGAAACATTAAAACTAAGGTGTTGAAGAAAGAAAAGGGAGGGCTGAAGGGAAGGAAAGCAGACTCATACAAAAAATGTGTTTCCTCTCTATTTTTAATATCCTCTTTTTCTTTCTCTTGGTATAGAATTATTTAGTAACACTTTTCTCCAGGTATCATGATAGCTAGTTTTGCTTTTTTCAGACATTTTTCTTATTTATGATTACATTTCAACACAGGCATCTTTTACCCTGTCTGTCTTACCTCCTATGAAAGACAGCACATACTCAAAAAGTGATAAAAAGCCAGGCATCTTTTCTGTCTTACATAATAAAAGTCTACATACATACGTGCGGGTGTGCACATATGGACTGTGTATGCACACACATAGGCAGGAATGGCTGTCTCACCAGCTTTCTCAGGACTGGATGGTCCTGGTCCAGGATCTGAGCTGTTCTTTTCCATTATGTGGTGCATCAGAAATTATTTCCTACCTCCTGCCAAACTCCTCCAACTGAAAAATTACTTTTACATATGCTACTGTTGCTTCAAATGTGCAGGCAATTCCTTCTTCTGTGGTCCCATAAATCCAGGCTCCAGATTATCTTCTGGGTTTTTTTAGTGCAAGCCTTCTGAAACCACAACACACATTCAATCCCTGTGCATGGGTGTACTTCAATTATATCAACATAAGAGCATAAAGGGGACTACTTTTTCTTTTACACCTGGATTTTTAAGTCAGTAGGGGATTGCAAAGAGGTCACCCTAGGAGCAGAGGTACAAGCCTCTGAACACAGTTATCACGTGGGCTGGTTAGAATACTTGATGATGTAATGTATTTTTACCAATTGTGTCTTCTTGCCTGGTAGGAAGGAAAATTAACTCTCTCTGATAGGAAGGAAATGAACTCTATCCCTGCCAAAACCAGGACAATATTGAAAAAGAATATACAGTAAAGACACAAAGATTTAGGTCTCCTATGTGAATGTATAACTCTAAAGGTTTTCTCCATCTCTGTGTTCCTCTTCTATGCTCACAGAAATTGGTGGATGGCTCCTGTTGTGTTCAGTGAGTGCTGGGCTGGCACAGAAGGGCTCTTACTTCTATAGGGGCCCGTATCTCCAGCAGGTAATGCAATGAGCTCTTGCACTGATCATGGAAGAAGTGATACTTGACAATGGACGTAGCTGAGGTCCCATCTTCCACATCAGAACTGCGGTGTGCTTGTTCTGCAGAGAGGATTATGGTGCAAAGGACGAGAATGTGCTATGAGAGCAGATAAAATACCTAACAAATTCTGTACCTTTTGGGAAAGGGATGATATGGTATACATATGAACTAAAGAAGGAAAACTTTCCACACTTAAAGAAGGAAAAAAATACTTCCCCTCAAAATACAATAGTGAGTTGATTCTTCCCCAAAGGAGAATCTTCCATCTCTGTAATTATATACAAATGTTCTCTTGAATTTTCAGTATCAGCATTTCTTATGCCCTGTTACAAACTCCTATTCACGGTCCTTGTTGTCATATACAGCAGATACAGCAAAACCATATGCCAGTTAAACATGTTTTATTGTGCCTTTTCCTCCTGTCAGCTTTCAGACCTTTGGACTGGTCTGGAAAGGAGTGCTCTCCTCTTTCAGGCATTAACCACCATTCTTACATGTAAAAGAAGGAAGAAACTTGAGGTTAGAGAAGCAGCTGAGGATTAAGTGAGGACTTTAGCTAACAACAAATCAAGTTTACAAACAGAGAAACCTGTTCAAATTGCTCTGTCTGCTCCATGTCTTGTTATGCTGTAGTTACTGCCTAGTCTGTGTCAGAGGCTGTAGGTGATGTAAGAGTGGTTTATATTTGAGAACGGGCAAGCTAACATGCATTGGATCATCAAAGGAAAGGTAGTGTACGTCTTTCTCTTTCGTCACAATCTCTGCCAAACTGTTTCTCTTAGAAATGCTATGGGTTCGGCACTTTCTCGAGGGTGGTAGTTTGATATGTTTCCGTTCTGGTCCAAGAGTGGCACACTGCACTTCACACAGTCCCTGTAAGGTTTCAGTGCTGAACTATGCAAGTGGAATATTTAAATAAGACAACTTCAAAAACAATAAAGGGCTTGAAAGGGGTCCTTTGAATATGTGTTAAGGCCAGGAAGTGGCTGTTCCCATGGGATAAGAGCTTAAACCTTTATTTTGAAATCATCTACATATAGCACCCTACCTAGAAGGACAGTATAATGTCTGATAAGGTGATGAGCTGAATGACAAGTCACCTGTAGTTTTTCAGGCATTGGATATGTGTGGAAAATGTTTGTTCACTTTCAAAGAAATTTCCTAGAGATTCTTCTCTAGTCCACAGTGATGTTACAGAAGACAATAATTTAGTTTAAAACCTGCACTCTGAAAGCCTTTCCTCCAAAATTCTTTCAAGTCAATGGGACAATTTCCGCTGACCACAAGATAAAGACCTTGATCGGATCTCTATTTTCACTCGGTTGTTTTAGACTTTGACATTATAAAAAGATATATTTGGAAACAGATAAACACATGAATATTTGCAATTACTTTTTTTTTGTGTGCGTGCTATGTTTAAATACCTAAAGAAATTTCAGTGGGGATGAAAATAAGGAAAAAATGCAGACACTCATTTAACAAAATTCAAACCAACCAACAAAAAACAAAAACAAAAAAAAGAAGAAGTATTTTGATTGAAGGTTTATGTTAAGTACCATTCAACTGAATAAAGGGACGGTTATTTAAGGAACAGATGCTCATAGGTCTTGTCTGTTACCTCAAGCTATAGAAATTTCAGTGGGGATGAAAATAAGGAAAAAATGCAGACACTCATTTAATTTCATTCAAACTTTTCTTCAACTAACTTAATGCAATAACAGAAGAATTATTTTGATTGAAGGTTTATGTTAAGTACCATTCAACTGAATAAAGGGACGGTTATTTAAGGAACAGATGCTCATAGGTCTTGTCTGTTACCTCAAGCTATCGATGAAGGCATTTGATTACACTACTTTGTAGAAGTCACGTGTCTTCATAGTTTTGAAAATATGACCTGAAAGAGTCCAAGCTTGATCTCAAAAAATACAATTTAATCCAATTATGAAGAACATGAACAAAAAGCTGTGTTTGGAAACAGTAGCTAAAAGTAATTTTTTTTTTCATTTTGGGAAAGCAACTGTTGTGTAGTTTCAGCACATCTGTGCCATAAATAACTCTTGAGAAATCTCGCCCAATTCTTTAAAGTTTTGTAATTCATATATTCATAGTTTTAAAGCCAGAGAGACCATTAACTCATCCAGCCAGTCCTACATAATAAAGCCCAGGGAATTCCATGCAGTTACTATTACACTGAGTCCAACAGCACACACTGTGAGCTTAAGCCTACCTCTGGAACTGTATCCCGACTTGCCTGGACAACTCTAGGAGATGGAGAACATGCCCCTTTCATGATTAGTTCATGCAGTGATTAATCTTCTGCAGTGTTTAATACATATATCTTATTTCTAATTTTAACATGTCTGCCTTTATTCAGCAGCTCTCAGTTTTCATTCCCTGGAAGGCAGTACACCCCCAAAATGCATATGTTTTTAGGAAGAGAAGATGACCATGACCTCTGCAGAACCATCAGTAAATTACAGTTCCCACTGAAAACTAGCAATGTTTTTAATGAGTGTCAAAGGATTTGTTGATATATCTATACATTTCAGTTTTATGTGACTGACTCTTCATCTGAAAACCATGGTCAGTTCCAACCATTGGCTTTTTCAAATCTAGGATTCAGAGTGTTGGAAAAGAGATATGATTCACTTATTATTGGTACTATCATTTACTGTATGGATGGGTACTGGGGCAAAAAGGAGATCTCTGCTTCGCAAGGCATTCATGTAAACCAAAATTTTATGATTAAAAATGAATAACACTGAGAAACTGAAATAATACACTCGTTGGAAGTTGCTGCTACACAGATTAAAAAAAAAAGAAAAATTATGGTATCATTCATTTAATCTTTTTTTTGCGGGCAGGAGAAAGGAAGCTTTTCAGGAATCCTAAGGTGTCCAGGAGGGTCATACAAAAGAAGAGCTGTAGTTCTCTCAAAATTAAGTTCCTTCATTGAATCACTAGTCCTCGTTGCATCTAATTAGTTGTCAGAAAAGGAGCCCTGCGAGTACATGGTCAGTAGACATACTTACTCAAGGAAAGTTTTGGAGCAAATACAGCACGACCAGCCAGAGTTCTTTCGGTGCAGGGATTTGTGATCCCACTAGGGAGAGCTCATGCACCGTGTTCTTCTCACAGCAAATGATTGTTGCAATATGGTCCTGTCTTTTCCTTTTCTTACACCAGCCATCAGGATTATAGCAGATGCGTGAGGCCTGAAGCATGTGCATACCATATTTAAAAAGGGAGAATATAGCAGGAAATTATTGGGATGTTTCTGCCTATACCCTTCTTCTTGTAATCAGGTTTTCCACATTGTTTCTGAGGTGTAACGTTTGATAACAAAACCAAAACAGAGGCTGCACCTGTTGCGTACATTTTGGTTTTTCCATAGGTCATGAAGTACAGGTCACTACCCCACTCATCTCTGTTCCTTGCATACACAGCCCATATTGGGAACCAATCTTTCTGTGCCTTGGTTTCTTGTCTATAAAATTGGGATAATGATACCTTTTGCACCTGCCTTCACTAGCTGGTTGTCACAACCTTCAAAGGAGGGGCTAGATGTGCCCTCGCTTTCGATTGCAGCTGCCTGTTTTTACTGTATCCTGAATAAGACATTATCCGAAGCATATCCTCAGCATAAAAAGGAAATACTAATGATTGTTTGGGGCAGATGTTTGTTCTTTATAGTAAAGTTGGGCATAAGAGAAGAGAGTGGGATCATTTTCTAATCTTGGAAAGTTGGCTTGCATTAAAGTACAATTTCCATCTGGGAGCTGATACTGATATTTCTGACACAAGCACTTCTATAGCAAGCTGCTATTCACTGAACAGCTGTAAGGGCTGCTGTAAACCACCAGAGGTTGCTGTTACCAAATTAAAAAAAGCCACCACCAAACACTCAGATACATTATAGGGCAAGTAGGTCTTCCTCCTTTGCACATATATTCGTATCTCCCTTCCAGTTTCTTGCCCCAGTCCTCCAATCCTCAAGCCAGGCCAATTTGGAAGGAAGAAAAGGAAGACTGGGAAAAGCAAGGATGTTGGGTCCCTTAACTTTTAACAAGTAAGAAGGGAAAGTTTCCCTTTCAGGCTGAGGTCCTGCAGTGAATTGAATTGCCCATACCTTTTGTTTCTCTACTTTCCTCACACAGACCCTGGTCATTCATTATATTCTTGGCACATGGACAACCACAGTGACCACAGTTTCAGGCCCGGGGAGGTGGACCTGCCAGAGCAGTGCTAAAGCAATCCCTTCCCCAGATCAAGCAGTAACTGCATTTCCTAAGGCACAAATCTGAGAGAATTGCAGCCAGGCCCCTTGGGCTACTTACAAGCAAGATCTCTGCAGCCCCCAGCACAGCTCACAGCAGACCCTGCGATCTGCTGCCCTTGGAAGCCGCTGTCGCCTGGTGGCTTTGCAACTCACAGTCTCCCTAGAGCAGCTCACCTCCATGGTGTCAAAGCCTGTGAAGATGGAGCAGACAACTCTGTCATCCAAAGGTGGCAATGCGCATTGCCACCCTCCCTGTGCCTGCCCTAGGGTGCTGAAGGGATTTTTCAGCCTTGGAGAAGCAACCAGGACCTGCCTGTCTGATATGGTTTTGGTGCCCTATTTATATGCAATGCACTTTTTAATAAAAGTATTTAGAGCCAGGGCTGCACCAGTCAAATGCCTGTCTCTTGCCTGTACTCCATACAGATAGACAGAAATGAAACCTCTTTCATTTCTGGTACTCAGCAAAGACCGATCTGGTTGGCAGCCTGATGGTTGGCTTTCTTGAAGGGTACAGCAATAGGTGTACACTTTGCTGCTCTCTGTTCCTATTCGTCATAAAGGGTTAGGTGAGGAGGGGGAAGTGTCCTTACGCACCTGGAGGGTTTGGAAGCACAAGTCTCCACCTTCTCACTGTTCACCCTGTCAGCCACTCTTATTTGTAGTCCACCCACTCTTACTTGACTACTTGTACTCAACTGCCAGCAGTAAGGTCCAGATTCAGCAACCTCCTCACTAACAGATGCTAGGTTAGGCCACCAACAGAAACCTTAGAAACCCTTGCAATTATGAACCAAACAGCAAACAAAACGGTGCTTTTCTGAGAGGAGAAAGGGAAAAGAGCCAGTGTAATGCATCTAGAGAAGTTATTCCTTTGTCAAAGTGGAATATTAATTATTTGAAGTCCTGAGTTCTTGCTGTGGAAAATCTGGAGCCTCCCAGTGCCTCTTTTAACACTTCCTCATGGCTTTGTAGTATCAAATCCTGAGGTACTATCATAACTCTACTGGATAGTAAAGCCTCACTTAAACTATGTGTCATAAATTACTACCAGCTTCTAATAAATTGCTGTAGCTCCTCCAGCTTGTTTACCTTTACCAAATGTCTTTTACAATATATTTTTCATTCCAAAGACACATGGTTCTGCATTAAATAAGGGTGACAGCCCACCCTAGCACAATTAGTCAGAAGTATCCTTGCTCAGACTTACAGATGTTACTCTGCATTATTTTTGCTCTTTAACAACTTGACCACTCTTTAAAGTGGGTATACAACCAGATTACATTCAGACATGTCCACTTGTGCTTCTTTTGCTCCCTTCCTCTTCACGAGACTGTTTTTCTGGCCTTCTCAAAATCTGGATTTCAAGGGCAGAAGGGGATGAAGGAGGATGGGGAACAACTTCTTTTTAAGGCCTCATCAGTTTTATATACTGCATAAAAAATAGTGTCTTTTCACATAAAAATCTGGTGCCCAGCATCTAAAAGAGAAAGCATCATCTTAAAAGAAAAAGCAAACAGAGAAAACAAGTTCTCAGAAGTTTACAGACAGAAGCAAAGCACCCTGTAGGTATCCAGTGGAAAGAAGAGGAAATAAGTAGAAAAGGCTAACAGTCAGGCCTGAACATTTTACATATGTTGTTTTATTGTGTTTGGGAGGCATTTCTGTTAAAAATAAAAGGAAGAGGCATTTTACAAAGTGGAAAAATGGTAATGGTTTGCAGCGGTAATGGAACACAAAAGTCTGGCTCACATAACCAGGCTTAAGTGAGCCTGTTCCCATGGTATCTCAGGGAACAGCTTCCAGCCCTGTGCTGAAAAAGGTACAGCCAAGAGGGAGAAAGTCTTTGCTTACAGGTCTCCTATTAGTGGAAGGAAAAGACTGTTTTAAAATTCAGAGTTACCTGTGGACTAAGAAATGGAAGTCTGCTTTAGAATGAGCCACAAGTCTAAAAAGGCTATATATTCCTAAATATTACATGTGATCTGAGTGGGGACCCGACATAATACCAAGCCCTGGGAAAGCTGTACTAGGTAGCAAAGCAGCTGAAGAGAAGAATTAATCTGGGGAGCTCACAAGAGGGGACATGGCTTACACCACCTGAACAGCATTGCCTTGATCTGGGCTTTGTTGCCCTGCAGGACTGCTGACATTACCCCAGAGCTTGATTATCTTCACTTGCAATTAAGTCCTACTCCAGGAGGGAAGAAAAATCTATCTGGCCTTGCAGGTATCTCCTCAGGAAAAAAAGAGAAGAGGACTGTAAAATAGCTACTGGTGTTTCAGCCATTAAATACCAGATATTACTCCAACTTGTTGTTGGGCTTACTTTCCCTTTAAGAAAATATTTTAACAATATTTTGATAATTTCTTCCCCCCCCCGCCCCCCGCAAGTGGAGAAAATTACCTTCCTGAACATCTGAAATGTTAGTTCAATCTTTCCCAAGAAAGGGAAGGTGCATGCTCAAGGCACTCACTTTGTGTGTGACCCCCTTTAAATTTGAACTGAGCCCTTATGGTTCCTGATTAAGGCCTAGAAAAGGGGTTGAGTACAGAGGGAGAGAGAGTGCATATCCTTGGTAAGAAAAGGAGAAGATTACTGAGATTCTCCTCCGTTTCTCAGAGGAAAAAGATTTTTTTAATCACTAAAGAGTGAAGATGTCTGTATCCTTCACCCGCCTCGGTTTATCTTAGGCAGCCTTGTACAGAGATAAGGCTATCCGCCCTGACACATAAAACAATGTCTGTTTTAATGTTCTGGCCATGGATTGTACTGCAGAGCTTTCCAACAGCGCTGCAGCAGGATCAGAATGAACGTCATGGGTATTACCACAGGAGGAAGTTTTCAAAAGCAGCTATCAGATGTACGCTATTGGTCAACAGACCTATGATCCCAATGTCTTAAGAAACTCTTTTCTCTCAGAACTCCTACCAGTTAAGTGCTTGGGAAACTCTCTTCTCCTGGTGTGTGGCAGACATTTCCGAAGTAGGTCAGCCATGTGGTGGGGAGAACTTACCTATGCTCTTTCTACTTACAGGAATAAAAATGAGTTGCTTGAGTCTCTCGCTTTACGGAGGCGATATGTGCTGTGAGTTTGGAGAATAATAAAACTAGGTTTTATGACTGGTAATATTTACTTTGTTTTGCTTAATATGAATCATGGAAGCCTTAGTTAAATGGAACCAATTTTCTCTATTTCAGAATGAAGCAACTCTGGTAAGTGCAAGTTTTCTCACACTGATCAGTCCAGATGACTCCCTTCAGTGGTGTAAAGCTAGTCCAGCCTCTTCTCTTTCAGTCTTGAGCACAATGCAACTGTCATAATGTTTTTCAAGAGGCACTTCCGACAGCAGCTGACCTCACATGATGAGTTATTTTCACATAATCGCATAAATCATAATGGCTGTAAACTTCCAGCCATTACATTCCTAATGTAAACATTAGGAAGCATGTGTATCAGAGCCAAAGAGGGGAACATCTCTAATTTTCACCACAGCCTGGCTTGAGAAGGAAGTTCTTGGGTGCATATCTATCTTCTAACATGCCTGGACTTACGTGGAAATTAAATGCAAGGTGAACCTCCAGGATGTGGGGTGAACAGCAGGCTGCACTGAAGCTCTTATAGTGGCCATGCTCTGTGTGAGAAGAGGGGCCATCTTCACAGATCTCATGAAGCTGGGGAAGATCATAAAGTCTTCCCCTTTCTCTTTTAGCCCTTTGTGAAGGAATGCTCAGAAGGAAGTGTGGTGAGGCACTCAGAAAATGTGCAATGACATATGCAACCTTACGAGATTGTGATCTTAAAATCATCACAAATTTACCGTCCAGCATAAAGCTCAGATACTGCTTTTGGTCTCTTTGCATACTCTTTGAAATCCTTACATGATTGCACAAGCCCTTATATTACTAGCAATTATTTTTCTAAAGTCAATTTGCAGAATTCTTATTTTATGAACAGTCAGATCCAAAGAATTTAAAATCTTCCTGTGATGGTCTGTGTAATTCCACTGTATTCAAAATACAGCCAATAAATCACCATTTTTTGCTGAATATGGACATTGTAAACTGCTAAATGTGAATGCTAGTTTGTATTACTAAGAAAAAAGGTAGAATACTGTTCTACAAATATGCAATGGAGATAACGTATAAGCTTCACTTTTATTCCCCTGACTGTATGTACTGCTTCACAATACATGAAAATGGAAAGAAAAAACTGTCAGGAGCTGCAGGCATAGATTTAAGAGCACAGTTTGGAAGAAAGAAAAACTATTTGACCAAAATAGCCATCTCTGAAGGTAAAGCCAAACAAAAGCAATGGAATGAAAGCTGGCAAAACCAACAGCACTGAGGCAAATAAAGAGCTGGCAGAGATTAACTCAGCCGCTGGTTCATGCTGATGGTGTGCAGTGTTCAGTCTAGTTTTCAATGATTTCACAGGTGATGTCTTTGCTTCCCGCAAGAGTCCAAGATCCCCTTCCCTGCTTGTCACAGGCCAGTTTACTCCAAAGAGCTATTAACTCTGCACATCTGCAGAGGGGAAGCTGCACGCAATTCGTGCAGGCCATGGGAATACTTTTCACAGCAGAACACACTGGGCTCTCATGTATGAGCAGTAGAATTTGTCTTGATTTGGCCTCTACTTTCAAAGCATTTCAATGGCCTGCTTTGCCATAATCCCCATAAAATAATGCAGGCCAAGGTAGAACAATTAATTTTAATTGGTAACTCAGCCTATTGACTTCGAAGGGAATTTAGAGATTGAATTCATATTTGAAAAATACAAGTGAAAATATCACTGCTTCTTAAATAAAAGCTGTGCAAAGAACTAAGTAGAAATACTCCTGCCGGGTGACCTCTGAAAAGTCATTTGTGCCTTAGTTTCTCTGATCAGTAATGAGGGAATAATGCTACCGAATCCCTTACCAGCACTGGAAGATTTGCAAAGAAAGGTTTATCAGTGTAAAATATATCAAACTCTTTTCATATAACATTTTTTTCATTCAGAATATCAGACAGCAGAGTAGTGTTCAGCATTGTGATGAAGGATTGATTTTAAGTATCTCAAATATCACCTTTTGCAAATTGGCAAACAAACATAAAATTTTAGCTTCTTCCAGAACCCTCTTCTAAATCAGATTATGGTTTATTCCCAGCAGGCATAAAGTACTAAATGGCATTGCATTTCTGTTCTTTCCCAAGCAGAATGTATGTATTTGATAACAGGAATCTGTGTAAAAGGGGGAAAGCTCTAAGCAGAGAAAACATCATTGGTTTTGGAAATATTAGTATTGAGGACTTTTTGTGAAGAAACTCCTCCAGCTTTTGTTAATCACAGTCAGTGGATAGTTTAGATTTGCTTGTACCAAAGTACTTATCTAGGTATATTTGCTGCATATTAAGGATTTTCTAGGCACTAACTAGGACAGCGTTCCAATCTTTTCCTGGTTGACATTTCCCAGATCTTTATGCTGTGCTTACAGAACAACTTGGCATTTTTGTGTCCAGTCTTGGCTCTGTAGAACAACAGAATCAGGTGCTAACGTATTTAGAGTAAATGTTTTAATGCTTTTCAATTTCAGCTGTATAACAGATATTCATACTGCTTCTTACCCTGCACCTCCTTCCCTAATATAGAGATCTGGAGAAAGACATCTATTAAAATCAAACAAAAATATCCTCAAAACTGAAACAAAAAGCTCCTAAGAGAAGCCCACCACTCTGCTTGAATTTGTACTTCCTTAATATCGTGCCCTGATTCCTAGAAACAAACTTCCATTGCAGACTACTATATAGCCTGCATGTTAATTAATTGCATACATGGATTTTAAAAGCATAAATCTTAAATAGAATCTAAATTCTGCTAAGTGCCAAGTCCTTTGGCCTGCTCTGGCAATAAATACACACAAGCTTCAGCGTTTCACTTCGAAGCCTGAACACAGCCTGAACACGCTACGCAAAGGTGACCAAGGGAAAATCAAGTAGAAATTCAGAGGGAAAGAGGTAGGTCTATGTCATAAGATATGTCTGTGGCACTTGAATTTGTACTTCCTTAATATCCTGCCCTGATTCCTAGAAACAAACTTCCATTGCAGACTACTATATAGCCTGCATGTTAATTAATTGCATACATGGATTTTAAAAGCATAAATCTTAAATAGAATCTAAATTCTGCTAAGTGCCA
This sequence comes from Aptenodytes forsteri, assembly GCF_000699145.1. NCBI lineage: Eukaryota > Metazoa > Chordata > Aves > Sphenisciformes > Spheniscidae > Aptenodytes > Aptenodytes forsteri. Next base: position 87,962 of record NW_008796058.1, read on the forward strand.
AGTCCTTTGGCCTGCTCTGGCAATAAATACACACATGCTTCAGCGTTTCACTTCGAAGCCTGAACACAGCCTGAACACGCTACGCAAAGGTGACCAAGGGAAAATCAAGTAGAAATTCAGAGGGAAAGAGGTAGGTCTATGTCATAAGATATGTCTGTGGCAGGAATAAAATTAGAAGCCAAAGCACCCATGTTCAGATCACTGATCACCAGTCCTATGTGCCACCTCAGTTATTAATCTTTTTCTTGGCTGCTAGGATCTGGTCTCAAGATGAAGACATGTGGGATCACAACTTTTGAGCATTTGGTTACAGTCTGATGTGAGGAAATGTTGCTCCCCCAGGGCCTGACTGGCAAATAAACACACAACCTTGAAACATAATGATCAGTCAATGAACACCAGCAAATAAATTATACCAAATAAGGCATTGTCATGCCTTATTGTGATATAATTAGGGATTTTTCCCCATGTAAACTTAATGGTAAATTTAATTGCAAAAGATCTATCACTATGAAAAAGAAACGTTAGATTGCTTCTTTTATATGGAAGAGAAATAGCTTTCCATTTAAACAGTTATCTGCTATCCAAAACCTCTCCTTTTGCCTTTGTTTCCACAGCTGTGAATTGGTGATTTTGCATACTTCCCTTTATTCAAGCACGGAGCCTTACATGACAGCAAATTGTTTTGCTGGGTTAATAGTCTGTTTGATATGATTTGAGTTTTAAAGTTCTTCATGTTATGGCTTACTTAGCATTAAGAAACTATCATAAAATAAAGATTAGAGTTGTGAAATTTAGAGGTGCTAAAATCAAGCTCTGTTGTTTTAGATTGTCCCATATTTATTAATTTCTATAGAGCCAAATGTACTTTTTTGCTCAATATTTATTCCTGACATTAGAAGTTCCCTTGAGTAACATCTAATAAATGTGTGTGAAAATAAACCTGTTGACAAAAGAATGTATTCATATGGCTAAGGACTTTTCATGTGAGCAATGGTTTGCAATACTGAGGTTCTAAACGTGGGATCTTGAGGTTTAGCCCATGTTTTCTCACACTTTGAGTGAATTTGGTTGGAATACGCTGTAAGTGAAGAGAACTGATATTTCGTGTGATATAGATTTCTGGTATTGCTGTGGCTTATATTCAGGCAGATACCGTTCCTGAAGGAATCTTTATACCAAACAACCCATAAAATTTCTTCAGGAGAAAATTCATAGATAAACATATGTTTAAGGGTCACATTAAGTTAAAGCTTAGCACTTTTGTAATTGCTTTGTGCTGCTACTCTACAATTAGCCTCTAAAGAAGAGAATTGTGTAGAGAGGAAACACAAAACCAGTCTGGTGTAATCTCAGCCGAAAATTATTTATGATTATTTTGAAAATAAGCCAACTGATTACCAACTCCTGATACACCCACTCTGTCTCTCCCTCCCCACACCAAAACCAAGCATATGCAATGCGAGAACGTGCGAAGTAAAAGAAAAATATTATCATGTATCCCTGACTTCTTACTTTTTCTGTCAGCATCAACTGTGAAGCTTAGATGATATCATAAGGAGGCTGGAGCACCTTAAAAGAAGGATACAGAAGAAAATGCACAGGCAGATCATTGTTGGCTCTGACATGACCTGGAGTGAGGAGCACCACGTAATTGCACTGCCCTGAAAAGAGGAATTATGTCTGTGGCCATTTCCTTCTCTGCAGCTGCTTAGCTGAGTTTTGCCAGCAGGCAGGGATGGGAAGGGTGAGGGCTAAAGCTCCCTGTCTCCTCTGTCTAGTTTGCTCCCCTGTCAGGGGAAGCCCTGTTACCCACGGAGAGGAAGAAATGTCTACCACTCACAATGCAAAGCGCTCATACTTCATGTAGTGCCTGCTAATTAACTCCAGTGAAATGACTTCAGTAGCTATTATTACATGAGTGTTTCAGTTCAATAAAGACACTTGTTATATTGTCATGGTTTTCTACTGCTCCGCATCTTTCAGATCACAGGGTTGAAACTCAAAGTCCCTTCTTACCCACTAGTTTTCATTCTTTAAACTTCAGCCTCTGGAGACAGGTGAATATGTGAGAGTCATGGTTTTTAGTTTAAGTAAAAAAAGAAGTTTCTTACTTGCCAGATTATGCAGAAAAGCAAGAACACATAACAGGACTCCATGTTGCAGCTTCAGAAATCAAGGCAAACACAAAGAATTCAAGCCACACTTCAAAACCATGCTTGTTTCTAGGCATCTCAGGAAACAGCCAGCCTGATACATAATACCTGAACATTTGGTGTGTTGTAACGGAGGTGGCATACCACCATTTCCAATTACCCCAGGCCACTTTGCATCAGAAAGATTTCAGGACAGAAGAAAGGTGAGGTGTTTATTAGCTTGAGACAAAAATTTTTTTTAGATGAAGATGCGAAATAATGAAATGTTGAATGAAACCTTGGTAAACTCAGAAGAATGCTCATCTGGAATTTATGGACATTACCCAAACACAGCTACCATTATCTGTTTGGACCATACTAGGCAGTGGTGAAAGTCTTCAAATTTCCATGTAGCTCCTGGCATTCACACGAAGATTGCCACAAGCTCACAACAGGTCTTCGACAAAGTTGAAAAGGTTGCTTTTCTCTCCAGGAATGTGGTTATAAACAGTTGCCAGGGAAGAGGGAGAGGTTCAGCTGTCATGCCTCTTTGAGTTTTTCTGTGTTCAAATCCAAAGTTACAAGCACATCACAGGAGCCTGCTGAGCTCCCCCTGAGCTGGGAACTGAAGGGGAATCTCTGCTATCTGTCATCTGTGATCCTGAAATGAACCCATTTGTACCTGAGTTGAGGCCTGAGCTCAGAGAACCAGAAAAGCAGTCAAACTACCACAACCAATTTCCTTCATTCTTAATTTTTTTTTTGTTTGTTGGTATCCAACTTTCTTTTCCATGTGATCCCTTCTGTATTTGGTGATTCAGAGCCTTAGCTGACATAGCTGATATTGTGGCATGTTAATGTATGTATTTTGGATTTCTCTTTAAGCAAGATAGAGTTTATTCTGCTTTAAGTACCTTCCTAATGTAACTACATTATGATTCCTATAGCTTTTCAGTGTTCTGAAATCTTTGCTTCTTGCCACAGAGCATAAGGTAAATGGCTTCAATAAACTCATTGTCACTCATAAACATCATCTTCCTCCTCCAAAGCCACAACTTGCCTGACGGTTTTCACTCACATCACAAATACACAAATTGTTCAGCAGCACTCAATTAAATACCATGGTAACCTGCTGCTTTTAATTATCCTTCTCTGTGCTGTAACAGCTGCGAAACACAGAGTGACAAGCCAAATGTAATTTAAATACTGTGGTGTGCTCCAGATGTGGCAGTGCTTTGCCAGGTGTTTATTTTTAATGTATAACTTGACATTTTACCCCATTAACTCATCTTTTGCTCTAGAAAAACTCACTAAAAATGTAGGTTTCCTGCCACAAATGCTTTAATATAATCACAATTGTGACTATGATTCTTTCAATTTTGGTAATGGGGGACAGCTTTTTTACTTCCCCTCCAGGGCTAAATATTAATTATGGACATTATTGCTACTATTTTGAACCAAGGCCACACCACACATAACCTGATCCAAAAGCAATTGAAGTGCAGGGAAGATTTTATAGTGTTGCTGTTGTTGATGCCTGTGGGGTGCAAATCTAGCCTTAAGCTAGCTACACTTCATATTATACCTATGTAGCGCACTTGCACACACTTTCCCCACAATTCACTGATGCTAGCAATGTTGGGCTTTGTCTTTTTGTCTTTTTTTTATAACTGTTCCACTTTTTTTTT
>NW_008796058.1:92256-106927 GCF_000699145.1 Aptenodytes forsteri
GTTTTTTTTTTTTTAACTTCAAGACCCTCTTTCTAAAGGCAATAAAAACAAGTTGTCAGGTTTGCTATGTTATAATGTACTTTCTTACACCTGAACTTGGAACCCCTAATGCATGTTAAGATCTGGTGGTCCAGTATTCAAAAAAACCACCAAAACCCAACATCTGTCCTTTAAAATATTCCGTAAAAAAAAGGAAATATGTTGGCTTAGATCTTAGAACAATAAAGAATAAGGGGCAGTCATTCTGTTGTATTATGTTGATCTTTGCCTTTCTTGCATGAAATAATAGACTTTTCATGATGTTGGCAGAAAATGGCCCTCTCATGAACGCATGGTTAAAATGGGGAGAGTGATCATTCATAGCAATTATTAATAGGGCCAAACAGCCTATACGAAGATTACTAGCAAACTATGGCTAAAAGAGCCTTTATTGCAGTGCATGCATCTATAAAACAAAGTGGTGACTGTCTTTTTTTTTTTCTTTTTTTTTTAAACATTTTGCATACAAGTGTAAAGCTTCTTTGCCTTGCTGCCTTTTAATCTTCTAATGAAATGAAATGCTGTCCTTAAGGGCCTTCTGAACACCAAAGAGCTGCTGGAGCCACTCATGAGTTCCCGACAACAATGGAAGGAAATCAAAATGGGGCTTAGAGGATCTGTAGCTATGTTTTCGACAGAGCAGGATGGATCCTGAACACTTCTCATAAGGCAGTTCCTGTGAAGCCAGCTATTCCCAAACAAAAGGTACACCGTGTCCTAGAACAGGTGACTTGGGCCCAGAGCTCATTATTCCAATCAAATGGGAACAAAGCACTAAATCCTCCTTTTGGAGCTGAGTTTGAGGTGGTCTTCACTTTCCTGTCTTTGCTTTTGGTCTTCCAGATGGAATGCATCAGAATTTAAATGTTTTTCTTTCAGGCCTGGAAAACATAACTGTTGGGACTTCAGTTTGTCAAGTTTTTGTTTCATGACTCATCACGGCAACCCCGCACAGACAGCACTGAGAAATGAGCACATTTGGCTCCATAACATGGCTGAGAGAATGACCCAGAAGAACCTGTGCTCACAGCTGTCACTGGAGAGCAAATAAGAGGAGTTTGGCAGAAATTGAGATCAAACAAGCTCCAAGATAAGCAGGCTCTGTGATATTACCCAAGAGTCACAAGGCTTCCTAGCATTGCACTCAAGAGATAACTTTCAAAAGGGAAAAGTAGATCCTTTCTCCCACTCTTCCATGGAGTAAATGACCACCCTGGATTCTGGGAATGGTAAATAAAATCCAAAGCTGCTGAAGTTTTTCAGCTTGGGGCAGAAGTGGATTGGGGATAATGTATTTCCTGAGAAATGGTCTGCACTTCTCAACATGTCTTCAATATGAAAGTCATTCCCACTTGCCAGTGAACCTACTTCCCCTCAAAATTTGCTTTGACAGTATTTATTCCCATTTTGAACCTCACGTTGTTTCCCTTACTTTGTTATTTTAAGCGGGAGATCTAAGCTTAAGCAATGTAACTCTTAAGATTTAAAGTCAGAGGCACCATATACTCCAGTTTCCTGCACAGATCAAATACAGATAATTCAGTCTCTTAGGTGGTATGATAAACATTGAGCAGTTCCCACTGGTTTTCATACTGACAGTAAGAAATGATAAGTCTTTTTGAAGAAAACATGCTTTAGACCTTCAGTCTAATCTATTGCTTTAAAACCTGAAGTTAATCCTAGAGAAAGGAGTAATATGATTATCTTCAACACCTGCCAGATTATTCATGTCACTTTAAAATATATTTATTTTGGATGTAAAAATGAAAAAGAGCAAAACAGAAACCTCCTTATTTAACTATCAGCACTCCATGAGAGAGAAAATTTGGAAGCTACTGCTTTACATGCAGATACCACAACAAAACTTTATGTGTTAAATTTCTGGTTTAAAAATAATAGAATCTGCATGAGCTATGCTCAAGGTGCAAATGTTCAGATCATCTATGCTTTGTGTATTTTTAATTGGGGCATTTAATTCATGGGTTTCTTCACATCTTCCTGTGGTGTTTCTGTGATTGACACAGGAGAAAAAAAATGTTTATTTTCTGAATGATCATACTATTATGTCAATTCTGGCACACAAGGAAACTGTTTATGCCCTCTGAGGAACTGGCGATACTTATTTACCTGAATTATCTGAAGGTCTTTCAGTACTGCTCATGGATGTACGAGTGAAGTGATTTTAGCCATGCTTGCCATCACACAGTAGAGCGCAATGGTACAGATACTTTGTAAGGGCTTATTAGTTGGGGTTAAACCAGCAATACTGCTTCTTGACCCGAACTGGATCATATGCAACCCACACAGATATTTCTGTGCTGTCATCTCCAGGACCTTTGGTTCCAGGGTGACTATGGGCAAAGCTAACCAGAGTATCTTTGAGCCCATTTATGTCAGGTCGATTAGCAGTAAAACTCAGCTCCATGCACTTAATAGGCATTACTTTTGAAAGACACTGCTGAAGAGGCTTGCTGGCCCTTTTCTATGACATACTTAACCTTGGACTTTCCTTTCACAGGCCTAGACAGACAAGTGTGTGGTTAAATATGTGAAAGCATGGCTGATTCAGCATCATCCCGACCAATGACATTCTCTCATGGGTTACTGCTACAACTCAAGAAATGAATAGAATAGAATAGAGTAGAATAGAATAGAGTAGAATAGAATAGAGTAGAATAGAATAGAGTAGAATAGAATAGAGCAGAATAGAACAGAATAGAATAGAATAGGACTAGACTACTTCAGTTGGAAGGGACCTACAATGATCATCTAGTCCAACTGCCTGACCACTTCAGGGCTGACCAAGGTAAAGCGTGTTATTAATGGCATTGTCCAAATCCTCTTAAACGCTGACAGGCGTGGGGCATTGACCACCTCTCTAGGAAGCCTGTTCCAGTGTTTGACTGCCCTCTTGGTAAAGAAACACTTCCCAATATCTCGTCTGAACCGCCCCTGACGCAGCTTTGAACCATTCCCATGCATCCTGCTGCTGGATCCCAGGGAGAAGAGATCAGCAGCTCCCTCTCCACTTCCCCTCCTCAGAAAGCTGTAGAGAGCAATGAGGTCATCCCTCAGCCTCCTTTTCTCCAAACTAAACAAATCCAGGGTCCTCAGCCACTCCTAATAGGACATTCCTTCCAGCCCTTAAATGGCTAGCACTCTAATTACAGCACATTAGGCTGGATCTAGCTATGAAAAAAAACATTGCAGACACCATAATAAACTACAGCCTAGAAGACATATTAAGAGGACTAGGAAGACAAAGAGGTAATGGAAATTACATCTGGATCATAGCAATGTTCTTACTAAGCTTCCGAATTCAAGGAACATTTAATTATTTTAGGATTAAAATTACTGCATGAAAAAACACTAAATCATTATATTTCCTTGATATTTTTTATATATCATTTACCTGCAGTCTTATCACAGGAGAGAATAATGGACATGTACCTAGAAATCTGTGTTTCTAGAATAACATGGAAATTGTCACACACGCTGAAAATACCAGGAAAATCAAGGATTTGCAGCAGATGGCTAGTTTTATCTCTGTTGGGATTTAATAACTGCATTCATCCGGACAAACTGCTGGCATAACTGACTAATGCCAAAGGCACTAAAGACCCTCAGCACTAGAATACGCATACAGTATAGATTCCCTACCTTGCAAGCTCAAGCTGTCCATGTTCCTGTTTTAGCCTACTTGTAAAAACAGTAGCCATGCTAAGTGATAATGTGTGAGTTCATATATTCACTCTGATACTGGCACCCAGTATGTGCTTGCATGACTTCCAGGAGTGCACCTCAGCACTGCCATTACTTGTACTGCTTTGTCAGGGCTTTCTGAAGAAGTTGTGGGAGGACTTGGTCCTTCCAGAATATCCATAGATATGGTGCAAAGGCATTTGTGGAAAAGCACCATTAAAATGATCACTTGGCCCATGACAAAAACCATCATGTTAGCAGCTTATGAATAACGGCCAGCCAAGTTTTGATGGGTGACTCCTCTCATGACAGAGCTTGTGTGTGTGGCTGAGAGATAACACTGGTTAACTGCAGCTATAAAAAGTCCCTGTGGACGAAAAGGTTGTACATCAGGCCCATGAGGCCATCCTCTGCTCTAGAGGTGGTCCCTAGAGAATGTGCATGAGCACTCTGATACAAAGAAAGTAAGCTCTTCCACTTACCATTTTACAGAATATTTCCAGTGCAAAAGCTTGTTAATTTAGCATTACCATCCCAGCTGACCAAAAGTCCAGAGTCATGCCCCAGGGTGGCTAAAGAATACTTTTAAAAGGGAGAATGCCTTGATATCGCACTTTTTTGGTTTCAGATTCCTTCTTCAGACACATGAGAGCTAGAAATGTTTCTGAACAATAATGGACGTAGATGTTTCTGTTTCATCCACAGACTCCAGTAGGTGAAGCTCTCTTGTTGGACATGGAAAGACTCAGCTTAAAGTCCTAACCCAACGATACTAATTCAAACTAGCCAAGGAAATAGACAGCCATTTAAGAAAATTAGCTCAAGAATTATGTCATTATTCTTTTATTTTGCATAGAGAAAGCTTTTGAGTATTTGCAGTTGCCCCAGCTGGAAAACACATTGGCATAAGATTGCCCTTTTCTGGAGTAAGGGCAGTAATCCCCCCCAGCTAAGTGAGGGTTATGGTACTTTGTTGCATTAAAAAAAAAATAAAATTGGGTGTGCAGAAAAAGTAATGTTGTAGAAGAGAAAATCTCTAAGAAGATTACACTTAAGACACACCTTAATTTAAAGTTTTGTAAAAATGTAAAAGGAACTGAATTCCAGTAACATTTCACAAATGGAGGGAACAGTATGTGGGGTGTTCTCCAGCCGTTCTCATTTATTGCATCTTAGTCATTACTATTTTGTTTGTGAGCAAACATAAAATATTCAAATCTAGTGGTTGTCAATACTATTACCTGCACTTCTGCAGCCAAAGGCCATCTTCCTTCCTGTTCAAAACCTTACTCAAGGAGAGGAATTACGCAAGCACAGTGTAATAAAAAATGTCTAATTATGTTGTTTTTTTCGGGTAGGGCTTCCCCTGTCTTCAGTCAGTGAATTGTTTTGCAAGCTGTTTGTAGTTTTTAAGCCAGTAGAGTCACAAGTCACTTTCTTACAGTATTGCTGAGTACAGTTTACTGACAAGTTTATATACTTTAAATGATTTATTAGTAGTTTTAAGAATGAGATGGAAAACTACAAACAGTATCCTGTAATAGCTCTGACTTAATACTAAATGACAACATATGAAGATTTCTGCAAGTTTTACATGCTCCTCCCTTGTAGTAGGCTTTGTTTCATTCCCACAGCTTCTTTCAGAAATCTTTGCAGCCCAGCAGGTGCTTCAGAGGATGCGCCTACCAAAGCCAAACCCAGTTTTGTTTAGATGATTATTTGGAAAGAGATCCTGCTGAAGTCACCTGCAGGTGCGTTTACTGAAACAGGATATGATTTAGTCCAGTTGACTTTCAGTCTTAGTGAAACTTCTACTGAAATCAACAGGAGCAGCAGTTTGTCCCTAGTATTCAGAGCAGAGGATTGTTATGTATACGCTTCCGTGAGCCAGAAGATGACCGTCAGAACAAGCATGGATCTGAGGAAGGATAGTGAAAGAGGGGAGGTTTGCCAGAAGTGGTATTTTGTTTGCTACTCTCTTATAATGAGAAAGCACTCGCAGACTAAAACGTATCTCTTAATGGTAGCTCATACTTGGTGTTTCTGCCGGCTAAGAGAACCAAATGGCCAACCCTCAAGTTTGCTGGTCAGAGAGGAACATACAGCAGGGCGCTGATCTTAATGCTGCCGCTATCGGGAGCAGTGCACTGTGGTCAATTCCAAAGGAGGCAACTTCCCACGACATAAGCAGCTGTGTTTTATTGCACAACCAGACCACAGTTTTTCAGATTGGATTCTGCAGTGGGCTCTGCTCCCATTTGGGCCCCAGAGCTGTATGGCCAGACTTTCAACAGAGCTTAGAGGATAAGCTGTTTCAGAAATCTGGCCAAAAATGTGTTACAAAGCTAGGGGCGGAACACGGGGCAGAAAAGGAAAAGAGAAACCAGTGCCCCTTTCTAGAAGCTTAAGTCACACCTGAGCTTGCTAAAGAACTGGATGGGTGCGGAGTGCGCTAAGGTCTGCCCACAGGAATTACTTTAAATAATAATCATAAGTAACAAAAATATATGTGGAACTAATGCCCAAACAAATTTGAGATTTTGACCAAGCTGCTGTCATTGAAAAACATTAATACTAGCTGGACAACAAGAGACCAATGGAATCTTGGCAAGAAAGGCACAGTAAGAATTTTTGTTTTGCCATGTTGAGGTATTATTTGTTTAATTTTAGGTTAGTGAATACATTTCAGCTTGGGTTTTCTCTTCGTGTCATCAAAAATTGTATCACCTTGCATGCATCTGACTGTTCCAGGGGTGTTTGTGCTTAGATTTACAATGTAGTATGCAGAAAGACCCTAGATGTAATCAAAGGAAAAGAAGATAAATAAATCTACAAGCTCTGTGAACAGAATTTTGCCTTTGAGCTCTAGCACAAAATTAACATCAAAATGACTGAAATACATGAAATGAATGTTTGTTTGGACATGTAAATTAGTAGAGCAGAGTATACTCCATCATTACAGACTTGTTTTAAAGAACTTCGGAGGTTTAGTTTCTATGTTATGTAGTAAATATTTTTCTACTATTCTGCTGAGTTACAAAAGGAAAAAAAAAAATCTACCTTTTTATTGCAGTAACCATAGTGATGTACAGAATACTGATATAACAAGAGACATAACAGGCATATATTCTTTGAACAGCTTCCATATATTTTCCAGATTCTATTACCATATTAAACTATCAAATGTTTAAGTGTCCAGCAGAGGGAAGAAAAAAAACCCAAAAAGCTGTTCCTTATTCAGGCTACGGTCCACATTAGGTCACCTTACCTGATAGGTTCTTCCTGAGGAAATCTCCAACTGTCAGAAGAATCTGCAACCAAAATGGCCTTTCCTGTAGTGTATGTTTCCTTTCCTTCCTTACATTCAGGAATTCAGCAATAATGGAGATAATGGAACAAGCATCTTTTCTTACCATATCCTTATGTGATAAGGTGCTGCTATCATTACCATTTGACAGGAAAGCAGAAACCCCAGAGGTAATTTTGACATATTAGTGCAGAACATATTTCTCCATCTAGTGTCTTACCTTCCAGGATAAAGACCAGGATCCCTCTGCAGTGTGGACCCTTAGAATGTCATCATCTGTGTCAGAAATTTCTTAAGGTGGCTGAGAAGAAACAGTGAAGACAAGGATGCTTCCTGAATCTTTATCAGCCACCCTTACATCCTCATTACTCTAGCTTTACGAGGAATCTCTTCCCTTCTGTGGAGAATCTAAAGATTTTTTTGAGGTAAGCACATATTTTTTTCCCTTCAGGTCAAGAGGTCAGTCTCCTTTTCCTTCTTCTTCTTCTTCTTCTTCTTCTTCTTCTTCTTCTTCTTCTTCTTCTTCTTCTTCTTCTTCTTCTTCTTCTTCTTCTTCTTCTTCTTCTTCTTCTTCTTCTTCTTCTTCTTCTTTTTTTTTTTTTTTTTTTAACATATTGTGACTTGTTAGTGATTTTTAGCTATGATAAGAAAGACTCGGGTTCAATGCCATGCTGTTCATGGTGGTACTGGATCCCAATGCTTCCACCTCCCAATTGACTGGCCAACCATCATCACTGCAGCCACAAGACACTCTAGACCCCTCCACTTCCCATATCTATCCTCATTGCAATAAATGCTGAAAAAGACAAGCCATGAGATAAAACAGGGATGGGAAACCTGATTTCCAGACGAATGCTGCGTCTTTAATCATCAGTATAGACTGGTGTACAGAGACAGTCTATAAGTCTAACCAGTACATGAACCAGTGACCTTCTGGATGAAAAGGACCACCTTCTTCTGCTCCAGACAATGCCTTGACCAGAGGCTGTTTGGGTAGGAATCTGCTGAACACACCCATTGGTCCAGCTCTACAGGTTAGATGGAAAGGGAAATTCCTAACTCAGTGTTTTCAAGTCTGAGGCAGCCCTGGGCACACCAAGCAGACCTTTAGGAGCCAGAAGAACATTTGTGGATATTAATCAACTCCAGGATGAGACCACAGCTGAACAAGGGCTTTAAGAGACTCAGATTTGGATTTGTGGCACTAAATGGGTCAATTATAGACCTGAAACATAGATGTTCACCATGAGCACCTAGTCCAGAAAAAAGCAAGGTCTTGCTAACATGGACGTGTGTGGACAGACCCAAGTTCTCTGAGCCATATTGGACATATGCCATATTGCTGTGTTGGTATGACTTTATTTTCAAGCTAATAAACCCAGCCTGTAAGTACAAGGCTTCTTAGGTCAAGCACAGCACACTGTTAGCACAGCTCTCTAACTTCCAAGTAACTTCCAACCTCCTCCAAGCATAAACTGAGTTAGCTTGGATCCACCTCTTCACCTCCATGGATACATGTCTAAATGACTCCCCAGAAACCACACAGCAAATGTTGGCAGAGCAGGGGTTTATTCTCATTCTCCAGACTAAGAAAGGCATAAGGCAAAATGGAAGGAATTGCTAAAAACAACCTCTAAGTCTTAATCCAATACCTTAATCACACAACAACTCTTTCCTCCTTTACTTTCCTAGGTTAGGTTTCCCTAATCTACATGAGTTACAGGCAGCAGAGGAAAATACAGTTTCTGAAAATTTCAGTTTAAGCCTTATTTCTTTTTCAAAAAGATAATCAGGTGCTTAGAAATCAACAAAAACACACTTTATATTAAAATGATATTATGTTGAAATGATCTTGGTACTCTAGCCAACTCTTCAGCAAGATTCTCTGATCCATGCTTAAGATCAGACAAGGGCAGGCAGTGTCAGGTGAGAACAATATTCAGCCACATCAAAAGGCTCAAGTCACAGTGAGTTTTGTTCACAAAAATAATTGCACCAGTTTGTATCTTGTACCCCAGAAAACTTACTGTAACTTGCACTTCAAGCAAAATCAGAAGGGGAAAAGGCCAGCAGTATTAGGTCATCTCACAGAACAAGAATGTTCGTAATATGCTAATTGTGAAGTATTTCCTATAGATTCAACGCAAATTCATCTGAGCAGCATCTGATTGCATGGCAAACTTTGCTGCCTTTGGAAGTTCTCACAACTTTGCCTCACATTGAACCATGTCTTCACATGTGATGTAATAATCTATTCTCAGGAATTAGATACAAATTCTTTCCTTGAGGTAGGGAGATGAGTAACTTTCCATGAATCAAGCTGATGAGAACATTCCCCTGAGGGAAAGCATTGTCCATATACTGCAGGTTTATTAAAAAAAAAAACAGGTTACTTTTACCCATTGCTATTCAATGGACAATGCTCCTTCTACCAAGTTGACAGTAGTCCAAATGTCAAAATGGACAGTAGTCCAAAATGTCAAAATGAACAGGGAAATGCACTGGATTTAATCGTAAGCTCATGAGCAGTTCTTATCACTGAGGATGTAATTGTCAGTAGTCGCAAAAGTCTCAAAGCAGATAGACATTGGGCAGGGACTTTTTATGAAGACTGGAAGGCAGTGCACCTTGCTATAACATTCACCCCCAGGGTTCATTCCTAAAACCAAAAAATGTTCCCTTTGGCATTTTTATCTGTTACCACTCAGCTGAGCACCCCAGAGAGGAATCAGAAGCACAAAACCATATACCTTGCCTCAAAGGAAGAGGGACGATTAGATCCCTTGGCAGTTTAGCTTCCAAGTCCAGACTCTAGTGCTTTGATGACCACTCCACATCACGGTGCTTACGTGCTGGGATAACTCAGTGACAAATGCCACACAGAATCCTATGCATAAAAAATATAGCAGATTTTGATAAATTAGATTATCAGCTCCTCACTTGCTGTTTTTAATTCCATTTAAAAAAACCCAACTTCATCAGTGAAATATCAGTTTTTCTGAGGCAACAGTACTGTCATATTATAGACCAAAATATATTAGGTAAAGTTACATACGCTAGTTAAAATCGATTGCAGTCCCATCTGTCTTGCCTGTTTGATAAATAGACAATAATGTTCAAAGCTAGTAATATAAAAGCTTGGTACCAAAGTTACTTAAATGTACTTTTATACGTGTACCTAAGTACACGCAGAGGACAAATCAGTGTGTGTGTATCTATATAGGGTATGGTTTTTTCCCCTTTGTATTGACTTTTCCATTACTGATTTCCTAACAGGAAAAACATGAAAATGTCAAACTCAAGCTTGTAATCAGTATGGACTCCAAAATATGAAAATATGCTATACTGCAGTTAAATTTAAAGAAATATCAGTAGCTCTGGTGATACAGATGAGAATGACAAAAAAAAAAAAAGATTTCTTCTCTCAAAGAGTCACTGAAAATCACAGGTTCAGGGTAAAAATTAAAAATGAAACCTGTATGTTTTCAGTGTTCACAAAATAAAAGGCAGCTGATAGAAGCTGTATGTATACCAGCCACAATTAACACAGAAGTGCTAGCAGGCCCTCATTAAATTGCTTTAAAAATACTTAGCTGGTGTTTTTATGGAGGGGTGTTTTTTTAATAATTTTAGTCTTCTTCAGTCTGACTAAGTGAATATCCTTGACGTGGCTGTTAGCATCACCTCCCTGTGTGTTTCATACACTTATAAAAAGAATGAGAAACCCTAGTTTGTAAGAAAGGCAGCAGCGTACTCAGGTTTTACCTGCAGGTGAGTGATCTCATGAGACACGAAGGCAGTGGTGACTCAGAGGTTTTGCCCAAGTGGAGAAGCAAGGGGGAACCTGGAGATGCCAGTGCTCTGTACGAGCATCTTGCAGCCAAACCCACGTGCAGGTCTGCTCGGAGCCACTGGCTCCTGAGGGATAAGACCAGTCATAAATGTACTCCTCTTACCCCGAGATTTCACATGACTTGCTTCAGCCCAAAGCATGCTGCTCACTTGCTGGCATAATAAATTGACTTAACACGATTAAGTTAATTTAACTTGGTTGGTTAACTTGGGAGTGGGGAGTTTTCCAGCACAGACTCAGTCCCTTGGGTGGAGAGAGCCCCCGGCTATGTGTACCTTTGGTGGGTTTCCACCAGTGCGAAGGTCACAAGCGCTTGCACGCCCACGGGGACATGTGCAGTAGCACGCTGTCCTCTGATCCTGCAGGGGAGAGGTCCCATGGCAACGAGGCACAAACATGGCTCCTCCAGGAGAGCCCGGCCAGCAGCATTTTGGGTGGCTGTTTGCAGCTTGTGGCTGGCAGTTGCTATGGTGCCTGACAGGCAAGAGAGAAAAGCCCTCCTGAGCGACACTGCCAGCAGCTGCTGTTCCTCCCCGGCTTGCACACAAGCTTTTTGCTTCCCACTCCTTCCCTGAGCGAGAGAAAGGCTGAACAGGCGCAGGTGTGTATTTGGCTACATTGCAGCAGCATCCTACAGTGTCAGTTCCCAAATACGCCTGTAACGGTGGCATTTCTGTTGACTTAGATTAGGTTACACTCCGCTGTCATTTAGGCACGCACCCTCTGCCAGAAGGACAATAGCAGCACTGTTCCTCTACGGAGTGGAAATCTTTCTGCACAAATAACAAATAATGCTTTCATTATATCTTCTGCCAGTGCTTCTGAGAAAGCCACAGCATCCCACTTTACTCAGAAACATCACATGGGCACCAGGTCTCTCAAAATTAGATTCTCTTGGAACGCTGCTGATTACATGTACGTGTTGAAAACAGGTCCAGATAAAGAGACAGCTTGCTTACAAACCTTGGTTTTTGTTTTGTTCTGAGTTTTAAGGACAGATCTGATGCTGAAAGCCATCCTGTCCTAGCCTGTAAACAAATTCCTTCCAAAGTGAACAAACGATATCGCTACAAACACTAAAAGCCAATTCCGTGGTGGTGTCCATCACAGAGGTCTGCGTAACCCATTTGCCTTATTTCGAAGTGACCCCTTTCCACAGCATCCAACAATCACAAATCTACCAAGATGGAGGTTATATTCTCCCTCTGAAGATCCTCTCTCCTCCTCTCTCTTCCTTTGTGCAGTTCGTGGTGGTGTCCATCACAGAGGTCTGCGTAACCCATTTGCCTTATTTCGAAGTGACCCCTTTCCACAGCATCCAACAATCACAAATCTACCAAGATGGAGGTTATATTCTCCCTCTGAAGATCCTCTCACCGCCTCTCTCTTCCTTTGTGCAGTTCTTCCCAATCTAGATGAGCCTTGAATGTTTTTGGGAGAAAGAATCAGCGAAGTCTGGATGCCTCTCTGAATTCTATGAATCAGCCTGGCAAGTTAATGGGAACAGCATTCTCCTTCTGATTGAATTAGAAATAACCATGGCAACAGGATGTCTCAAAATGTTTTTGTTTTTCTCAATTAAGAAAGGAGCAAAACACTCCAGATCAACCCAGATAATTTGCTTGACCTGAAACAAATTGATTCATTTTAGGTTTGCTTTTGTAGAAATTTTGAGTCACTTATTCTTCCTTAAAATTTAGAATATGAAAACAAAAACTTTGTAGAAAAGGAAACTTTTCTGCAGAAAAGTGTCTCAAAATGAATTGTATAGGTTAAACTGTTTTTAAACTGAAAAAAAAAAATCAATCCAACCTTAAAAACATATTTGGTCTTCTCAGCATTGCTCAGCTTATATAGAAATGAAATTAAATAGTACTTCTACCTCTAAATTCTTTGGATTACTTTAGAAAATGAGCTCAAGAGGCAATGAGAACATTTTTCTGGCTATATTTTAGGGTCTAACCTGGAGCAAACTTTTACTGAGATGCCAGTGCTCTTGTCTCAACAATGTTCCATTTGAATGAACATATTCCAGGTTTATACCACTACACTTTAAAGAGAATAAGGCCTTAGAAATCAAAGTCTGTTTTGTGGATTTCTGTGACAATGGTTTACAGTTGCCAAAACCACAATCCTTTTCTACAGTATAAATATAAAATGGATGCTCAGGATTAAAATTAGATGCCATTCCCTTTCCCTTCTGCGCTGGTAAACAGCAGGCATTTAGAAACTAGGTATCAGGAAAAGAGATCATGTGTCCTTATTGGGGGAAGAAATATAAAACCTGGATTCGCAGCATGACAATAATCAGCCCTCTGAATCAACAGTGTCAAAAATCATCCCATTTTGCAAAGGAAAAAGATGTGTGTCAGAAAGTCTTTCCAGAACATCAGGTTTTTCTGTGAAAACATGCCCCTCAAATCCAAATGCACTCATGATCTTCTGTCTAGTTTCACCACAAACACTGGTGAGGTGCCCTCTTAGCGAGGTCAGAGGAGCTTTTCAATCGTCACATCCACATCTCCACATACTGGCGAGGCCAGAACACCGCTTCCTCAGCAGGTGATGACACCGGGATGACACCGATTTCACTGCGTGATTAATGCAGCAAACAGGTGCATGAATAACCAGATGCTCAGCACACATGTCTAATCGGAGCGAGCAATAGGTTCAAGTCAGCAGTATTGGCTTGTCAGGGGAAATAAGGACCTGTTAACAATAGGTTTGCTCATGACACCCAGTTGTAAAATCTGCGTGTAATTGTTCATGTTATGCAACAAGTTTCATCAGAGCAATGAAACCAACCAGTGCTATGTGTCAATTCACTTTTACCCTGCTCATCAAAGGCAGAATGAGTTGTAATCATTTCCAATGTAGGACAGAGGGAAAAAAAGATTTACTGTTTATCATATGCTGTGTGCCTTTGGATAGGCACTAACAAACAGGAAAATACAACTTCTTTTTTTCTTTTTTTTTTTTTTTGATGGATAGTTACGCCACAATGCACTACAGAAGACAAAGCACTACAGTTTTCCAGCAAGTAACGTTTTAAAACACAAACCCTACTGATTTTGTGGAAAACACAAGACAAGACGAGACAAGACATAATAGGATTTTTGACCTGTTTTTCAAAATAAAACCTGTCAATTAGCAGTGCCAAGAACATTTAAACTATTAGAAATGAAAAAAACCCATTAGATCGTTTTTTTCTGTTGTTCTAAATCTTTGGGATTCCAATCATACTCTTAAAGTCACCATGTCATCAAATTTCCTGTCCATTTAAAATTAAAAATGAAATTTGATTTGAAATTTTAAGGTCTTCATTCAGACTTTCAAGCACCTATTACCTGTTGACAGAATGGTTTGAACCTCTGTGTTGCAGGATATTTAAGTAGGCGTGGCCTCCCCTGGTTAATTCACCAAGACCTCAGATTGTAAAAACATTCCTATTTAGGTAGCTTTAATGCCTCTTTCAGCACATTCCTAATTATTTGGTCAAAAAGCTGCTGTTAGCAGTAGATGTTTCCTAAATTTTGATAGAAACTGGAACAATTAATAACATATTTTTCCAAACACACTGAACATAACTATGAAGGGTTATCCCTCCTGCACTGTGAATTTCCTGGCTTTTGTGAGATTAATTTTTTTTAATTACTTTTAATCTGTTGGATATTTTTATCCTTCCTTTATGATATTGTTATATTATTCTTCAAAAGCTGGTGCTAAAACTTCAACAGTTTTTAACAAAAATAAAAAAGAAAAAAAAGAGA
>NW_008796058.1:106978-123951 GCF_000699145.1 Aptenodytes forsteri
CAACAGTTTTACCAAAATAAAAAAGAAAAAAAAGAGAAAAAGGATTGCACTGGTTCCAGATGACCAGAAGGCAAAAAATGTTGGTGGTCCTTTCCCCTTCAGTCTTACAAGGAAATAACAAGAGGTTTTATTTCTATTTAAACGCTTAGGAGGGGGTTTTCATCTATCAAATACACTCTCATTATACATCTTTGGAAGGGGTTGTAAGGGAATGACTTCTATTAGCATTGGGGGCTATTTAAAAATCTGGATCATTACAGCAATCTTTAAAACACGTGTTTGAGAACTTTTAAATGTTTATTATTGACCAAAACTACTGCACCCTAATACCAAAAAGAGCACTTTTCATCATGCATACTGTGGACTGTGCAGCATAGCAGAAACAGATTTAAGAGCGGACTTCCCAGACTATTAGCCTTCCTCGGCATTAGACCTATTTCTGTTCAGGCTGAAATATTTCTGGGAAGGAAGGAAGGAAGGAAGGAAGGAAGGAAGGAAGGAAGGAAGGAAGGAAGGAAGGAAGGAAGGAAGGAAGGAAGGAAGGAAGGAAGGAAGGAAGGAAGGAAGGAAGCAGATGTCCATGGTTACTTGCAACATCAAGGAGTTTTACGATGCTGCCCACTGGGAACAAAGGATGACAAATGCAACTATCCGAAATTCTCCAGAAACATAGCTATGTTCTTAAATAAGGCATCTGTATAGATGTGGGCTGGGAATAGTTTCCAAAAGAAGCTGTGAATCGACTCAGTGCTGAATACATTTTCCCCAGAGAAGTTATAGCTCTATTTATGTACTTCAGATTCAATTTGTTTCAGATTGCAATGAATTTCTCCTCCTCCCCACAGAAGTCTAATTAACTTTTTTATAGAAATATGTGAATTCATGGTGAGGGATCCCGCCATCCAAATCAAAGGCTAACAGCTTAACTTCACTGTCCTGATTATTATGGTATTTAGATTGGTTTTAGAACCCATCCTTGTAACCTATATACTCTCACTCTTACATTGCCACTACTACTTTTAGCTTTAATGTCAGGTTAATTTCTGATCTGTGAATACATTTGTGGATGTGGCTGTGTGCTGTGCACACATATATGCTTAAAAATTTTTTTTAAGCACACTGGGAAGGTGAGTGTGAAGATCACTTTGTTCCTGGGTGCTGGGGTCAGGCTGTTCCAGAAACAAAACCTCCCACTAGAAGGATTCCGGTTCTTTGGAAGCAGCAATGAGGAAACAGTTGCGTTTGGACAGGCTGACTCACTGTCTGCACTTTTGTTTGTGCTAACAGATCTAAACTGCAATGAATTCAGAGGAGTTAAGAGGAAAGAGACAAGGGCCGTGCTGGAAAGACTTGAGTCGGTCAGACGCTACAGTTGCTGTTGTTCGCCTTGAGCTGATAACAGTTTACAAAAGACTTCAAAACATGGGGAAGTTATTTTATTCTTTGGTGAGAATGTAGCGCATCTTTTCCATTCTCTGGCTGCTGTCCATACAATAGGCTGGACAGTTGATAATAAAATGAGTTGATACCAAAAAGCCTGTGCTTCTCCAGAAATATTATATTTGCTTAGGTATAAAAACTGCATTCTTGTAAAATATATAGACTTATTTATTAGTAGTATTTCTAAAGGTGCCGATCAAGGTCACAAGATTCAGTTAGTCCAGGCCATGTGCAAATACATCTGGAATGACACATCTTCTCTTGAACCACTTCCTGTGAAATTAGATGTGAGCAACACTGAGGAGAGTATCAGAGACAGAAAGAAATGAAATGACTGTCCCTCAGGCATGAAGTTGCCTGACTCTTTCCCTAGTGCCATGTCTGTTAGGCAGCAGATAAAAGGAGTTTAACCCAACAGTGATGCTAATACCTCTCTTGATACAGAGGCATTTCTCTGGATACTACACATTCTCCAGAGCCAACAGTCCCTCCACCACCTGGAATAGCCATCTTACTTCTTTAAATTACATTTACAAGGTATTACCTTCACAGGATTTACATAAAGATGTCTCTCTTACTCCCCTTCCAGGCCTGTTCCCACTAAAAACCAGCATTTCCAGAACAATACCCTTGTAGCTATATCTTGTAGCATAAAGAGACCCCAGGAGAGACTCTGTTGGTCCAAAGTGGCTCTGCTCTGCTCAGACATGCACACAAGTCTGCTGAAAGCAGCCATTAATGGGTTACACTGAACCCATGTATGTGTTTGTCTTTCTTAATCATGCCCATTTGTGGTTCACTAGTATCCTGGGCTGAATGCTGAAGAAAAAATTCCTATTTGTGTTTCTCATTTATCCTATGGAGTCACATAAACATTTACAGCTCATTTCGTAAGATCTAGCACTAACCATCGTAGCTAGGCCACAAATAATTTTCAAAATCTACTCAATCCTGAAAGCATCAAATAGATGTTTTTTATCTTAAACATGGGACATTTTTTTCTGGTGCTACCTAGATCCTCTTCATACTTTCACAGAACAAGACTACTCTCTGAATTCGTAAGTAAAATTCTGTTTTTGTTGTGACAAGCTTCCTTTTTTCATGCGCCAAGGGAAACACTGCATTAGGCCAAATGACTCAACTTTGGGAAAAGATATAACTACTAAGGGCACTCGTTACGAAAGTTCATCTCATTAATGGTGGTTAGGAAGCAAATCTCAGGATGAAAGGAGGATTTTGTGAACCTTTCTCTGAAAGCATATTAATCCCTAATAAGATAAAATTTGGTACAGAGCATGCCACTGGTTTGACCTGTGGTAACTCCTCTGAAATTATTCAAGGGATGAATTTGTCAACCTTGATCTGTAATCTTTTATTTCTAGGCAGAGTTCAAATTGGTTTTATTGTGTTCATCCTCACTTTCTCTTCTCCAAAAGTCCATGGGACACAAGTAAGAAAAACCAGCAAACTAGTGTGGAACTTGCCATGAATACAGGGACTATGACATAGTTTGCAGAAACAGATGTGGTTTGTAGGAAGGCTGATTCACCACCAATAAATCCACCAAGAACCTGCTTCTTAGAGAAAGGGTGAGTCAAGGTAGCAAGAGACAAAGCCTTGTCCAGGAGGAGTATAGTGGAACGGTAGACATACATTTTTGCTACACATGCATATTTCCACAGCACTTCAGTATTCCTATTTCTGACCAATATTTATAGATTCGTCTGATGAGTTCCTGATCCCAATGATGCAAGTATGATCTATAGTTGAACTGGGCCCAAGCAAACATCTCACCTCTGGAGAATGAGTTATTGAAAATGGTTACTCACACAAACCCATCCAAGGTGAGACTAGTGGAACAATGATTATCTATGGGGATCCTTAGGGGTCAGGATGAGGAGGCTGGTTGGCTAATCTGAGGCTTTCCACATCTACTGAATGTGCATGGAAGGATATGTCTACCCCTTCCTACTGTGTGGGCATGAGGTTAATCTCCCAGTGCACTGCCTGTACAAGAGACCTCAGAGCAGTTTACAGGGTGTAGGCTTTCCTTCTCTCACAGCATCTGTTTCATCTGTAGCTAAGATCTAACAGCTTCCAGGTTGAAGTGATTTCACCTTCTTTCCAAGTCATACCTTAAAGCAAACTCTGTAGTCTGCCAAGGCTTAATCCTTAGCAAGGTACTGGCAGTACTGCTATAGAAAGAGGAAACACCAATGGTGGAAATTTCTAAGTCCAGACAGAAACTTTCCCCATAATAAAGGCAGTAACGATCAGCAATTTCACTCAGCAATTGACCAGCTGATTTGGATTCTCCCTCTTTTTAGACCATTTCATCCATGCACAGATGGGTGGATGCCTCATTCCACTTCATGAACTCTTTCCTGCTTCTATGCAAGACACAGAACCAGCTGCATTGTTTATTTATCTTTATTTCCTATTTTCTCTCTGCTCCATATATTTATTTCTTTGTATTTTTACCTTTACTGGTGGTATAGTTCCAACCATTGGTTTGAACTTTATCTCTTCATCTAGTCAAGACAGTTTTTCTCTAGGCATAAATTTCATGAGAAGCTCATATAAGGTATTTACTTCTTTCTTGCCTTAGTCCTCTAGCTGACTCACTCTGAGGTCACCAAGGAGCAAGAACAGGACCAGAATGTTGTAGGTTTATATGTGATTTTTATCATAATTTGCAGACATAAGGTTTAAGATATCACCTTCCAGACATAGATTTGAGACACAGAAGACATTATGGACCCAGCTGGCACTGAAAAAGAAGACGCTTTGAGTTTTTACATATCAAGTAATCTTTCATATGTTCTCTCATTGCCCCTGCCCATGGGCAAAAAGGTGAGAGAAGCTGTAATTGGGTTAATCCTCTGTATTGTGCTAACAGGCATAGGAAAACATATTGTGCTCCAAGTTATCTATATAAACTCCATTTATGATGTTCTGACTCTGCAGCCAGAGTTTTCAAATCTTGACACCTCTTTGGGGATAATACTATCGAAATAGCTCATTGTCCTCTCAAATGGAGAAAATGCCAGCTGGCTTGCTGCTGATCAGAGTTTTGCATGTATCTTTGCATGATTTATTTACTACTGGGACCTGTCCTTTCTGGGTCACCTTCTTGTTACTTCATATTTTCATCCTTTTAGCAATATGACACTTCCTACACATTAGAATTAACATACGTCCCTAAATGTATTGGGACAGCTGTAGAGATTAATGCCTTCCTTTGCAGCTGCTTTGTTTTCTTGCTTCCCCTCCCACCAAATTCTGTTCAGTATGAATTTATTCCGGCTTTGCCTTCTGCAAGAAGGCTTGACACTTCCTCACCCATGAATCAGCTTCCTTCATTACACCTTTACTTTTCTTCCAAAAACCTATGTAAACACGTCCTCCACAGGTTATCCAGCTAATGTTAAACCAACCCTTGCAGAACATTACATGTTTCCTCAATAGACAGGTAATAAATTCTTGAACTAATTGAAGACTTTTTTTTTTTAGAAAAAACATTCAAACTGCTGTCTAAAAAGTTTGATCATGATGCTTCAGTACTGCAGAATAAGACTATGTGAATATTGAAAAAAATTGTATTTTCTCCCAATCTTACATACCGATTACACTATTACACCTAAAGCTCTAATTCTTTATTTCCCACCGGTGAATTGGGAAGTCTTCTGTTCTCTTACTAGGGAAGGAAAAAAATCATGGAATGAAATATGATAAGCATTAAAGCTCTATATGTAAAGACAGATTAAGGATGCCAAATATGAAATTACACCAGATGGCCTTTATGAACACAACTGGCTTACGACACAAATCCAAAGTTCTTTCACTGTAGTTTAAGAATTTATACTAAAGTCTAAATTCCAGTAAAATTCTTTGTATATATGCAAACTCGTATGCAGAACCTGGCTCTAGGCAATTTGCAGTGTTGCATCCTTCTTAGGCATTTGAGCTTTTCTTTGGAGGTGACTTGATGGAATAGGTGCAGTGGCTTGGATTTTGGACACTTTGAATGCAACCTTTCAAGGTTTTCCTCTGCTTGAGATCTTTTTTAACACTGTATTTTTATATATATTTTGTGTACAAAACCTATTGCCTTCCCCGAGACTGAGGCTAATACGTAATATTTAGCTGTAGACAAATTTAGCCTTCATAGAAGAACTAAGATGAAGGTTTTGGGTACATATTTGACGGTGCAGGCTTCTCACAGTCTTACAAGCTCTTGTGAGGACTTACATCCCCAGTTTTAGTGCCTTCACAACTCTGCACACCTTTGTAAGATCTCATCCATCTCCTAGTGCCATCTAAGCCAGAGGAGTGGTAGCCTGGGTCCAAATAACTTCTGGGCAGCTCTGACGGCTTCCTGCCTGAGATTCACAAAGAGGCAAATATGAGATTCAAGCCAAGTGGTGCTTATTTCCATGTCTCAATAAGAGTCTATTGACCAGAAGAGTAGAAATCTTTCATCCCATAGTACCTTTAAGAATGTTGGTTTTGTTAATTTGTGGTTGATTTCCTCTTCCTTTAGTTATTTTGGCTTCCATTGCTGAGTTTACTGGATGCAGATTCTAGCTAGCTGATTCAAAGACGGGATCATTAAAGCTTTAAGGGCAGACCTTCTTTCTGAGGAAAATGCCCAGTGCAGTCCCTATATTTAAGGATGAAGATGTTGTGGCTGGATTCACAACTCTTGATACTCTAAATTCAGGCTTTCAGTGAAAACAGGTTAACATGTTGAAAAGCTGATTCTGAAAATCTAACTGTGGAATTCCAGGAAATACAATTTTTACCCACTTATTTCATGGTTTTTGTTCTGACAGATTTCCCATATTTTCCCCATGTTTTGTAAGGTCTTATGAATGTTCCAACCCTCAGAGAAATCTGTTAGCTCTATTCCTACAAGCTGAATCTCTGGTTTGAAACTCCTCAAATTGTTTGACTACTATCAGTCTTGTGATTAATATTCATTCTGACAGGTTTTTTTTGCCTCATGCATCTATCTTTTTTTAACCCAGCTGTATATGTGTGCCTACTTGATGCAATAGTTTCTCGAGCATCTTTCACTATTGCCTACTGTGGTGTAATGTCTTGCCAAGAGGTAGGGAGGGGAAAGGAACATCTTCCTATTGTGTGACCTGTTTCCTCTTCTGCAATAGCCTGCCTTAATTGTATGCTGCATTTGGCCTCTTACATCTTCTGTGATTAACGGGAGTAAGTCCTGGCTTGAGCTTGTGCCTGTAGGGCCCCTTCCAATTATCATCTGGCACCCACTAGTCTTGCCAACTTTACAGAAATGTATGTTTCACAAAACTTCCCAGGCCCAAAATGGATCTGTTTTCTTTCTTTCCTTCTTTTCTCTTTCATTTTTGGTAGCAATTCAGATACCATTGTCTATTTCTCCAAAGAAATCCATTTTTCGTATCCTACACTGTACTATTCTACAAAGTGAGCACTGTTACAGCAGAAGACACAAAATGTCCTAGAGCTGACATTGCAGAATAATTTCCAGTCTTATTTTCTCGATGCTCCCTTTCAAAATAATTTTTTCTAAGTAAGTACTGTATTTTCCCAAATGCTTCTGGGTTGTTTTGCTTATTTAGTCTACTCCAGCAGATAAAACCTTTTTTCCTCAAGATTTCTGGTGCTAGAACATGGAAGCAGAATCTCAGTTAAATATTTCACATTCACTGAAAAGAAGTTATGTAGGAATTGAGTAAATCTGAAGTGTTGTGGTGAAATTAACCATGATTTGACTTGAGTCTCTGAAGCTCTTCCTCTGCACAAGTAAATCAAATATCATTTTCTTGCTCAATTCCTCAAGTGCAGTGTGCAGTACAACAACATTTTTCATACGGATATGACTAGTAGACACAGTGGCTTGATACACAACTGTATGTACATATACTGGAGAACAAAGTTAAAAATGTTTCTGCTAAAGGATTTAATGATCCAAACTTAGGTGCTAAAGCACCTAATCTTTAGTGTGTTACCTTCATGACAGGAATACAGAAGACTGTGTGAGGTGTCCAGCCTTCCTGTAAACTGTCTGTGAAGAGTTAATGACTCCAAATGGAGTCCAAGACATGGAGGAACGCTAAAGAGGGAGCCGCGATCATGGGCAATGAACAAAGCCAAGAGGAACCATGGAAGCTAGGGATCTATCTGAGATCTCACCATTCTCTCAGTCATCAACATCTCACCCAGGGCTGCCTCAGTTTTACTGAGCATTTTCTTTGCAGTATCACCGCACCTTTCAAAAAATCGAATTAGGCTGCACTCTTGTCACTACAGCATTCATCCACAACACAGGAGACCCAAGTTCAGTATAGTGTCTTCCCTTCTAGCATACATGTCCTTGCTCCCCCAAAACTGTGGTAACTGTCTAATGATAGAATCACAGAATCATAGAATCATTTAGGTTGGAAAAGACCTCTAAGATCATCGAGTCCAACCACTAACCTAGCACTGTCAAGCCCATCACTAAACCATGTCCCTAAGCGCCACATCTACACGTCTTTTAAATACCTCCAGGGATGGGGACTCAACCACTTCCCTGGGCAGACCGTTCCAATGCTTGACAATCCTTTTGGTGAAGAAATTTTTACTGATATCCAATCTAAACCTCCCCTGGCGCAACTGGAGGCCATTTCCTCTCGTCCTATCACTTGCTACCTGGGAGAAGAGACCGACACCCACCTCGCTACAACCTCCTTTCAGGTAGTTGTAGAGAGCGATGAGGTCTCCCCTCAGCCTCCTTTTCTCCAGGCTAAACAACCCCAGTTCCCTCAGCCACTCCTCAGAAGACTTGTTCTCCAGACCCCTCACCAGCCTCGTTGCCCTTCTCTGGACACGCTCCAGCACCTCAACGTCCTTCTTGTAGTGAGGGGCCCAAAACTGAACACAGTATTCGAGGTGCGGCCTCACCAGTGCCGAGTACAGGGGCACGATCACTTCCCTACTCCTGCTGGCCATGCTATTTCTGATACAGGCCAGGATGCCATTGGCCTTCCTGGCCGCCTGGGCACACTGCCGGCTCATGTTCAGCCAGCTGTCGACCAACACCCCCAGGTCCTTCTCTGCTGGGCAGCTTTCCAGCCACTCTTCTCCAGCCACTCTTCCCCAAGCCCGTAGCATTGCTTTGACCCAAGTGCAGGACCCAGCACTTCGCCTGATGTGCCATACCGCTTCTCCATCTTCCTGACTGGAATTGTACCTCTGTCCACCAAAGAACTGAAGATTTTCCAGGGCTGGGGAGCTGTGAAGGGAGGACAGAAAGAGAGAAAGTGTAATACACAAGAGGGGTTATAATTTTATAGACGAGTGGTTAGAGCAATCTTCAGCAACAGAGAGAGGGAGAGAGGAGCATATTGGTCCCTCCTCCCAGAAGTTACATCTTTTTTCCAAAAACTGTTTCAACAGATTTTGCCCTAAAATGGTGATTCAAGTACTTCTGTAATTGGTTTCAAGGGTTTAATGACAGAGTTGCTTAGCCTGTGTAAAACCAGAACAGCACCAGGCTGATACAGATGGACAATGCACATTTTGAAATTGCAACGTTAAGCAGGAATTTGCCTAGAGTTTAGGTTCCCAGAGTCTGGGGGCTTCTTACATTGCATTTTCAGACTGCAATACCATGTCTATGTCCGATCTAGTGCTGAGCTAATGGACTCCACCAGACCATGCAAATATGCTAAAAATAAATTGCTAAACATGAATGCATGGGCTAATATGCTTTGCTTATATATTATTTGCCCAACAAAATATTACACAGACCTGATTTACTGCCTCCATTTAGGCAATAAGCATTGCTGCACTAAATGTATATCCTTTTCCATGAGGAGGAGCAGAGCTAAAACCTGCTGTTCATTTACCATCACCATCCTCTACACCTTGACTCTAGGAGACAACTGAAACCCTGGAACATTCCTCCTGTTTCGGCGAAACAGCCTGAAGTCTAATTCATTGGTGCAATGCATTCATTTTTTGACATGCACATACTTCCTAGATGACCTTAAAAAGGAGTTACTGACCTGATGCACCTCCTGATGCTCTTGCCAGGAAGTTTCCCAGTAATTTCAGAGGTAATCAGAACAAGCCCAATATTAACATGTTGAGAGTAAAATAAGGGGAAAGTGCTATCTATACTCCAACCCTTAGCAAAATGGTCCTCCCACTTAAACAGAGGTGGTGGTTAAAGTAAACTAAGTATATTTTAAAAGTCTCTATTGCTCTGGCCATCATTCATCAGTATCTCACAGTATTGCTTTTGTATAATTATCCTTATACAAATAATCAAAATGTTCCATTAACTGGAACTTCTTGGAAAATCTCTTCTAGGCAGTTGGAAGGTTATCCTTGACTGCACAGGGTGTTGTATGAGTGTAGCCTGGAATATAAAAGCTGTCCTGAGGAATTTTGTGATTCTGTGAATCTGCTGGCACAGGATTTAATCCAGTGTAATCTGATTACACCCAGAACTAAAGGAGATTAGATAATGGTAGAAGTTAATGGACCAAACTGTGTTATATACATCCTGTGCAATTCTGTTGAATTCACCTGGTTACACAAAGTACAATGAAGGCAGAATTTATTCTGACAGACCTCTACTCAAACATAACCTTCAAAGTAAATTTCAGAGTCTGATGCCCAAGTCAAGCTTTTTCTTACATTTTAGTATTCACAATTCTCCGTTCACTTCTGGGACAAACAGTTTTGGGGAAGGATGTTCAGACACAGTTGAAAGGACCTCAACATTCAGTATACCAAAAGAAAAAATATTAATAATACAAAAAGTTAATATATCTTGTAGTTGTGTAGTTTGAAAGAGGTAGATTTTCTAGTCCTAGCATTCTTCCAGTGCAACTTGTCAAACCAGGTTACATTTGAAATGTGCCTGCAGCCAAGAATGTGAGAGCTGAGCGTGACGATGTTCAGAGGCTTGTTTGATTTGGGGTGATTTTCACTTTTCATCAAAGAAACTACCTGATCCTCTTTCATGGGTAATATTTCCGAGGCTCATTATTATTCTTTTGTTTGCTTTGGTTACTGGGGCTCATTGGAGGAAACATCTCATTTAATTTAGTGTTTCTTCATTATGAGACACTTCTTGTAAAGGTGCGATGTTCTGCTTTGTTCTTCTGACTTCTAATCCATAAAAACCCTCCCTGCCTCTGCCATGTTTATTGACACCCAAGGGAGTCTGCATTGCATAATATGTCAGACTTGGTATGTTTGTTTTCCCTTTCCAATTGTCTCTGTTTTTCTAGGGAAAAATTCTCCAAAATTCATCTTTTTCAGACACAAATGACAAGAGGTTATGTTTGAAACATTACTGATTTCACAGTATGAGGAAATTCATTTCATACAGCAACATCAACACAGGAGATAAATAATGAATTTACTCTGTCTCAGCTTAGAGGTGGTAACATACAGATCAAGGATTATAATTTCTTTAAAAATGCTAACTCAACTGGCTGTGATTGTCCAAGCACACTTCTAATTAATTTTTAAATAGGAGGAACTCTCATTTTTCTATTTGAATAAGCACCCAGTTTCCCAGTCCAAGTATTTGTAGCAACTTAGGTCTGATTTTAATAATCCCCATTGATTTTAATGCAATATACTATTTTTAGCTTATGCTAGTTCATGGCTATGAAGAGACAAGGGTGCCAAATAGACAAAAGAAATCCAGACGTCCATATCTTCACAGCTTGCTGGAGTTTCTGTATGTGAAACAATAATCAGTCTAGATTGTTTTATGTTTTTGTTTCAGTCCTCACTTTCCAGTTAATGGAAAGTTGTTATGAGTTGTCAGGTGAGAAAGTAATGAATAAATATTGAGTGTTAATTAAACTAATATTATGGTTTTGTAATATGTCCCTTCTGTCTCTTCTTGGTTCTTGTTTCTTCCTGCATTGTCCAAACATTTTCCCTTCCCTATCACACACTACTTTTTGTTCTCCCGGTTTCAGTTTTCAGTCCTCATTCACACAAGATTTATTTTTTCACCTGAAAGTATCTCCAGTCCTGCCCTGCTTGGGGCAAAGACCATGACCAAAACCTCTTTCATTTTTGCTCTGGAGGTTGGAATCATGTCTCATTTGCAGTTTAAAACTTCCTTTGCATACTCTTCCTTACTCAGTCTTGCAGACACTCCTGTTGAAATGACCCTTATGCATCTTCCATTCCCTCCCCCCATTTTGTTAATGGAATCAAAATGCGACTTATTTCCTTTCCTTCACATATCATCAAACCAAGTTTCTCCTGTCTAGAATATGTTGCTTGGGGTACTCTTAATGTCAGTTTTGCATACAGCCTATCTTCCTAACAGTTTCTTTTTTTTTTCTGGTTAGGTGGGGCTACTCATCTTTTTAAAATAATTTCTGCAAGGTATACCACTCCCAGTATTTATTGCTTCTTCTTTTATAAACATTCCCCAGTGTAACACCATCACAGTTACTTGACAGCATCCTTATGAGGAATTTACCCTGCAACTTGCAACACCAGTGTGGAGATATAGCTAAACCGACAAATGCCAGAGTATTTATTTTGTAGAATATATGTGTTTTGTAAAACATGAAAATCCTAGGATCCGTTAGAAGCACTAGAGGTAACTGAAGGGAAAAAGAGAACCATTTTTGAGTGAGAGGAAGGAGCGAGAACAACTTCTTGACAACAGTAACGTGGGGGAGCAACTTTGCAAAACAGGTTGGAGCTGGTTGCTGTTTTGCACCCAGCAACAGCTGATTATGCTGCGCTGATTGGCTGCAACACTGACAGCGGGTGAAGCAAATTTCTGTCAGACTCCTTGACTCTGAGTGGTTTCCAAACAACATAGATACTGTGGTGATGGACCAAAGAGAGAGAGATAGGATCTGCTCCATTATTCTGCTTGGAGCTGTTTAGACCTAATTTTTTAATTAACAAAACTTCAACTAGACTCCAAGTATCCCTGTCTGTTTGCTGTGCAGGGAACTTATTCAAATTGTCAGCCACTTTTACTCACGCTGAATGAAACCACTGAAATTGTGTGCATTGCCCCAGGTCAATGCAAATGAAGAAGGGACACTACCAACAAGAGAAGTTAAATCAGAAAGCACTTTCTGTGGGGGAAGAGAAGGGAAGCAGCATACAAGGAAAGGAAAATCCTATTGAAGACAGCTTAGGAACACCAAGCTACTTCAAGAAGAGCATTGATCTAAACAGTCAAAATATAAAAATTTATTTTGAAATGAATATCTCCTATGATCAAGCTAGATTTGGTCTCATCTGAGAACATGGAGAAAGTGCTAGAAAATGAAAGCACACCTTTCAGCCAGGGACAGACTGGCTTTCAGAAGCCAGCGAGGCATGGACCACTTTGCACAATGGTGTCCTGGCCCACATTGCAGATTGAGTGGAAACCCTTTCCAATGAAAGGCTCCTGGTCTCAATCCAAGTCCCACCCATTATCCTCTGCAGAGTGAGTCAGAGCTTCCCAAACATCCATGATGTTATGCCAACACTTTCTTCTACGATAGGTAAAGTGTCTTCTACCCTGGAGTCTTGTAACACACATATCTAAATAATTTGAAATACGTGTTGAGCTGGAGTTTCTAAAACACAAATATCCAAGGCAAAACACATGTTTGGGAAGCAGGTTCCTGGAGCAATCAGGGGGAAGGTAGAGGAACAGAGCTAGTAAGAACATTTTACTGGAAGCATGTTCCTGGCTTTCTTGGCTCTACAGAATTTCTCCTCCCTCCTTCCTTATGCCTCCAGCAGCACTGAGCAATGTATTCCAATATTATTTCAATATATGACTAACATAATTAGTTTAATGTTTCACTCCTTCCTCACATAAACCTGACAGTAAATTATAATTCCACTGTAAGTAAACAAACAATGGTATGTGGGGCCTCTCTTGAACAATGCTCGCGTGAAAGAAAATGCAGAATACTGTGACGGTAACAAAACCAGTAACAACTGTTCAGCTTAATATGTTTCTTCTACTAGCCTTCAGTTCCAGCAGACATATTAAATTCCTCTGAAGAGATGTGCATTTTTCTAAGTCAAAGTGTGCATCTAGTCCTGAAATTCAGAGTAGTCATTTGCTTCAGTACACTCATGCTAGCCTTTGAGCCCTACTGTGAGCAGATGAAACAGTGGATTTGAGAAAAAACTAGATCATAGCAGCATAAATGCACAGAAACATTAACTGTGAAGACAGCCAGTGACATATTCAGGAACAGATATTTAGTAAGAGTGCAGACAGGGAGACAGGGAGAGAGTTTACCAGAGACAAGCAACTTTCTGGAGATGTTAGCTAAGTCATGCTGCCAGTTATATCTACACAATGCTATGCACTACCATGTGGAGAAAGCCATGGCATCTCTGAACAGCTCTCAGTAAAATAACAGAAGTCACATTAGCAGAGCACCCCATACGTCTAACATACTGTGGTCTTCCACAGGAATGGTATCCCAGGCTGCCTGCCATTGTAATGTCTGCAGATTGCTTCCAGTACCAAGCTGCCCTTCTCCAAATGAGCTTGGCTTTCCACAGTGTGAAACAGATGCAATACAGCATCCCTACACGGGTATGGCTGGGAGGAGTGAGCTGGGAGCTCCTGCCTTGAACAGCTGTGGGAAGGCCAGCAGACTCACAGATCTCAGGTCTTTCTTTACATCCCTCAAGAAACATGCCAGAGAAAGTGAATACCTTAGTGGCAGATATATGACTAGAATTTTCAAAGGCAAAAAGCACCAGTTTCTCTTGAAAATTGAGGCACATCATAATCTTTTTTTCTTGGAAAAAATTACAGTTTATGTATATATATACATGTATATTTATCCATATAGCATGCCTCTGTGTGCATGCATATGTTTGTGTATATATATATATATATATGCAATACATACATAGGTTTTAATGATTATCCTTCATTTGCTTGTGCTTTCTGTTTCACGTCTGTCGAAGTGCCATTAAATTGCACAGAAAATAATGTAATGAAGTTTCTTCAATCTGTCCATTTTGCGCTGTAGGAAATTCGGAAAGACAGAAAAAATATTATGTAATTTACAAACATTAGCTTTACTAACTTCATTGTTTGTATTCATGCATTTGTTTGAAATAACATAAATTAACTATTAAGCTTAAGAAACATACAGAAAATAATTTCTAATGTAGTTGACTGGTTGACTGAGAGTGCTACCACAATTTTGTAATAAACATTAAGACAAAACTTGAATAGTATGAAAGAGATGTGCTGTCTGGAAAAACATAGAACCATAGAACAATAACATGGTTTGGGTCAGAAGGGGCCTTTAAAGATCATCTAGGCCAAACCCCCTGCCATGGGCAGGGATGTCTTTCACTAGACCAGGTTGCTCAAAGCCCCATCCAACCTGACCTTGAACATTTCCAATAACGGGTCATCATGCCCACTTCTCTGGGCAACCTGTTCCAGACCCTAATTGTAAAAAATTTCTTCCTTATATCCAATCTAGCCTCTTCATTTTAAAACCATTGCACCTTGTCCTGTCGCAACAGGCCCTGGTAAAAAATCTCTCTCCATCTTTCTTATAAGCCCCCTCTATATATTGAAAGGCTGCGATAGCTTCTTCCCAGAGCCTTCTCTTCTGCAGGCTGAACAACCCCAACTCTCTCAGCCTTTCTTCACAGGAGAGGTGTTCCATCCCTCTGATCATTTTCATGGCCCTTGCCTGGTCCTGCTGTAACAGGTCCATGTCTTTCTTGTGCTGGGGACCCCAGAGCTGGATGCAGTACTCTAGGTGGGGTCTCACAAGAGCGGTGTAGAGGGGGAGAATCACCTCCCTCGATCTGCTGGCAATGTTTCTTTTTATGCAGCCCAGGATATGATTGGCTTTCTGGGCTGCAAGGGCACATTGCCGGTTCACATCCAGTTTTTCATCCACAAGTATCACCAAGTGCTTCTCTGCAGGGCTGCTCTCAATCCTTCATCCTCCAGT
Organism: Aptenodytes forsteri; assembly: GCF_000699145.1. Taxonomy (NCBI): domain Eukaryota; kingdom Metazoa; phylum Chordata; class Aves; order Sphenisciformes; family Spheniscidae; genus Aptenodytes; species Aptenodytes forsteri. The sequence goes on from NW_008796058.1 coordinate 122,404, forward strand.
CTGTACTCGTACTGGCAATTGCCCTGACCCACATGCAGGACTTACACTTGGCCTTGTTGGACTTCATGATGGGGCCATTCATGAGAAGGGCCCTTGAGAAGTGGGCCCTTCACTTCATGGGCCCACTTCTCAAGCCTGTCAAGGTCCCTCTGCCTGGCATCCCTTCCCTGAAGCAAATGAACGACACTACTCAGCTTGGTATCATCTACAAACTTACTGAGGGTGCACTCAATCCCACTATGTCATTGATGAAGATATTAAATAGTACTGGTCCCAGTAGGGAACATTGAGGGACACCACTCATTACTGGTTTCCACTTGGACATTGAGACATTAACTGCAACACTTTGGGTGCAGCCATCCAGCCAATTCCTTATCCATCCAACCGTCCATCCATCAAATCCATATCTCTCCAATTTAGAGGCAAGAAAGTTGCGGAAGACCACGTCAAAGGCCTTACAGAAGTCCAGACAGACGACATCAGTTGCTCTGCCCTTGTCCACTGATACAGTCACTCTATTGTAGAAGGCCACAAGATGAGTCAGGCACGATTTGCCCTCGGTAAAGCCATGCTGGCTGTCTCTAATCACTTCCCTGTCTTCCATGTTTCGACATATCTTCTAGGAGGATCTGCTCCATGATCTTACCAGGCATGGAGGTGAGGCTGCCTAGTCAGCAGTTCCCAGGGTCCTCCTTTTTACCCTTTTTTAAAAATGGGTGTGATATTCCCTTTTCTCCAGTCACTGGGAACTTCACCGGACTGACATGACTTTTCAAATATGATGGAGAGTGGGTTGGCAACTACATCAGCCAATTCCCTCAGGATATTGGGATGCATCTTATCGGGTTCTATGGATTTGTCTATGTTCAGGTTCCTCAGGTGGTCTCAAACCTGATTTTCTCAGGATGCTCTCTTCTCTGATGAGATACTCTTCTTCAAGAAAGTATGGTCTCAATTAAACCGCTGTGTTCTAAGTTTTCCTTAGAAGCCCTTTTTAATATCTCAAAGGAAATAAATATCTTTTCTGATGCTAAGTGCTACCTCACATCCTCTCTGATAAAGATAAAAAGAAAGGGACTAAGGAGGTTCTTGGAATTACTTTTGTAAATCCCTGCAGCTCTAATTTTTAAATTTTTATCAACATGTCCCTATGTATTTCATTGAACAATTTACTTTTTGTAACACTATAAAGGTGGGCAAAGTACAGTCATGTCTAATAATATATTTACCATGAACTGATTCATTCATCACATCTGTATCAGCTTTTAGAGTTCAAGCTCTCTGTATCAGATATTATGGTATTTCATAATTTTACAGTTGCTAATTCAGAGATGCAGTCAGTAAAAAAAAATATTATAACACTTGTGTATATCCATATACCTGTGTGTAGAATCATAAAATCATAGAATTATTTCGGTTGGAAAAGACCCTTAAGATCATTGAGTCCAACTGTAAACCTAACACTGCCAAGCCCACCACTAAACCATGTCCCTAAGTGCCACGTCTGCACGTCTTTTAAATACCTCCAGGGATGGGGACTCCACCACT